>NW_026943824.1:7116816-7164316 GCF_035594765.1 Anolis carolinensis
CGGCCTAAATATAGCCATCCAATCACTGTTTCATTGAATCACTGAATCCTAGATTTGGAAGAGCCCCCCTCAAGGCCATCCAGTCCAATACTGTTCTGCCAGACAGGAAGACACAATTCAATCCCTCCCTACAGGTAGCCATCCAATCATCTCCCCGAAGGAACTCAGGGTGGCTTACAAGGGGAACAAGCCCGATCCAACAGAGATTGAAACCAAACATAGATTAAAACATATCTCAATAAAATCAAACAACATTACAAGACAATACAGTAGTCTCACTTATCCAACATAAACGGGCCGGCAGAACATTGCATAAGCGAAAATCTTGGATAATAAGGAGGGATTAAGGAAAAGCCTATTAAACATCAAATTATGTTATGATTTTACAAATTAAGCACCAAAATATCGTGCTTTACAACAAATGGATAGAAAAAGCAGTTCAATACACAATAACGTTATGTAATAATTACAGTATTTATTAATTTAGCACCAAAATTTTGCAATTTACAGTAGAGTCACACTTATCCAAGCCTTGCTTATCCAAGTTTCTGGATTATCCAAGCCATTTTTGTAGTCAATGTTTTCAATATATTGTGATATTTTGGTGCTAAATTCCTAAATACAGTAATTACAACATAACGTTACTGCGTATTGAACTGCTTTTTCTGCCAAATTTGTTGTAAAACATGATGTTTTGGTGCTTAATTTGTAAAATCATAACCTAATTTGTAAAATTATAACCCTTCCCTAACCATCCATAGCAGTCAATTTGGTTTTTATTGTATCAAGAAAAATTATGTGTGTGTGTGTGTGTGTGTTAAAGAAAATGCAACACTATTGCTTACAAATCTTGCAATAAAAATGATTTTTTTAAAAATAGCCTTTTCCTTAATCCCTCCTCATTATCCAAGATATTTGCTTATCCAAGCTTCTGCCGGCCCGTTTAGCTTGGATAAGCGAGACTCTACTGTATTGAAAAATTGACTACAAAAACATTGACTACTAAAAGGCAAACTGCGTTGGATAATACAGAACCTTGGATAAGCGAGACTCTACTGTAACATAAAAACAACATCATCAGCTACCAATAGTCTGAAAAATAATGAGTACTGAATCCTAGAGTTGGAAGAGGCCTCTGTCTGGGGGAAATCCTCTGTTGGGAGGTGTTAGCTGGCCCTCATTGATTCATGTCTGGAATTCCCCCAGGCAGGATTCAGCCAGGCTTTGAAGCTGCAAGGCTATTCAAAGGCCAATTGCAACATTCACGCTAGCCTCCATCAGACAAGAGTTCTTTCTCCCACCTGGGACATTATTCCACAAATACAGTAGAGTCTCACTTATGCAACATAAATGGGCCAGCAGAACGTTGGATAAGCGAATATGTTGGATAATAAGGAGGCATTAAGGAAAAGCATATTAAACATCAAATTAGATTATGATGTTACAAATTAAGCACCAAAACACCATGTTATACAATAAATTTGACAGAAAAAGCAGTTCAATACGCAGTAATGCTATGTAGTAATTACAGTAGAGTCTCACTTATCCAAGCCTCACTTATCCAAGCCTCTGGATAATCCAAGCCATTTTTGTAGTCAATGTTTTCAATATATCATGATATTTTGGTGCTAAATTCATAAATACAGTAATTACTACATAGCATTACTGTGTACTGAACTACTTTTTCTGCCAAATTTGTTGTCTAACATGATGTTTTGGTACTTCATTTGTAAAATCATAACCTAATTTGATATTTAATAGGCTTTTCCTTAATACCTCCTTATTATCCAAGATATTCGCTTATCCAAGCTTCTGCCGGCCCATTTAGCTTGGATAAGTGAGACTCTACTGTACTGTATTTATGAATTTAGCACCAAAACATCACAATATATTGAAAACATTGACTACAAAAACATTGACTACTAAAAGGCAGACTGCGTTGGATAATCCAGAATGTTGGATAAGCGAATGTTGGATAAGTGAGACTCTACTGCATATATAAATCCCACTTGCCTAGTTTCCAACAGAGCTCACAACCTCTGGGAATGCCTGCCATAGATGTGGGTGAAACGTCAAGACAGAATGCTTCTGTAACATAGCCAACAAACAGCCTGGAAAACTCACAGCAACCCAGTGATTCTGGCCATGAATCGACAACACAGAGAGTGAGTGTGATTGGAGAAAAACTGGACTGAACTTGCTTTCCAGACAATTGCAAAAAGGGAAAACAGAAAAAAGGGATCTCTTTGGCTACACCCTCCATCCCTTTCTTCCTTCCTTTCTTCCTTCCTTTGTTTGACAAAGGATCCGTATCCCCCTCCCCTTTTTAAAATTCCCATCCGTTATTGCTTCACATCTGGCTCCCTTTATGCACAGAAAGGCGCAAAAAAGTTTTCCAAAGTTCTCCGCCCCTTTATTCCTTCACTCCTCCTATCTATCTATCTATCTATCTATCTATCTATCTATCTATCTATCTATCTATCTATCTATCTATCTATCTATCTATCTTTTCCCCCCAGTTGTGGCTACTCACAGGCAATTCCAGGTCGCCAAAATAAGCAGAGAGCGGGGCTTGTTTTGCAGGTCTGGCTCCGGATTCCCTCCCTGAGTGATGTCAGGATCCAAAAAAGGGTGGGGAAGAAAGAGGAGGAGAGAAAGAAAGAAGGAGGGAAGCAGAGAAAGAGGAGGAGGGATATTTTCCTTTTCTCATTTCAAAAAATGCCTCCCTCTCTCCTCTCCAGGCAAGGGAGGGGGAAAGAAGGAAAAGAGAAAAACTACATGGAAGGAGTTTCCAAATAATGGCCATCTTTGCTGGGAGTTCCCTTCTTAAGTCTCCCAGATATTGTTCCAAATTGCAAATTTCACCCGCATCTTTTTAAGAATCCCGTTTCCCCCGAAAAATAAGCCTGATTTTCCAGGAGTTTTGAGGATGCTCGAAATATAGGCCTTACTTCAAAAATAAGCCCTACGACATCCCTGAAAATAAGCATCTTTTGGAGCCAAAACTAATATAATTCCCTTCTTGTCTTATTTTCAGATGTTAGAAAAGCATGAGAATTATTTCGGAAGCAAGGAAGGAAATCCCTGCCATTTGGAATAATGACAAATAATGTCTTGAGAAATCCTTACAAAGATGGAGTGAGATTCACAATTTGGAAAAAATGATGAAAAATATCCAAGAAATCCCAGAGCGGTGCTTGCTTCGGGTGGATTGGGGAAAGAGCAGTTGATTCAAATAGATAGAGGAATCCCATCCACAGTCAATAATGATTGAAGGGCAATCTGCATTTCAGACCGAAAGGGACAGAGGACAACTTGTCTCCAAAGGGTCCAGCGGCATGCAGGAAATCAATTAGGCCTTGATGAAATTTAAAGGCATTGAAACGGAAGCGCGTGATGGCCGAGCTAATGGGCAGCGCATTGGCATCATTACCGGGGCCTCCGACCCTTTTTTGTGCCAAAGAATTCAGTTGGGACCCATGGCTTTTCTCTATGGATGTCTGCATCCCGGTGACAGCCCTGTGAGGAAGGCCAAGCTGAGAGAGAGACTTCGGCGCATGAAGGTTCAAAGCAAACTCTGCCTTGGGTTGTTGTATGTCTTTCGGGCTGTGTGACCATGTTCCAGAAGTATTCTCTCCTGACGTTTCGCCCACATCTATGGCAAGCATCCTCAGAGGTTGTGAGGTATGGATAAACTAAGTAAGGAAAGGAAAGAATATATATCTGTGTAGAGTACAGGGTGTGGCAAGAGTCCTTTGTCACTGGGAAGCCAGCATTAATAATAATAATAATAATAATAATAATAATAATAATAATAATAATAAGTGTATTTATATCCCGCCTCCATCTCCCCCGAAGGGAACTCGGGGTGGCTCACAGCAAAATCAGATACAAAACAATGATGAAATAAAATATGAAACATCAAAGAACAATAATAAAAACCAATAATAATATATACACAGAAGCTGAAAAAACACAACACGGTATTAAAACATCGAATTAAAAACAATGAGGTTGCAATAGCGGATAAGTAAGGTGCACATTATGAGTTACAAATTTTAAATAGATAAAGTGCAATAGATTCATTTAAGATCACATCGGGTAGGGAGGAGCCCTGAATTAATATCAAGTAATCAGGAAAAGAGCGACTAGTACAAAAGGTCGAGGAGTATAATTGTAATTATGATGGGGATGGGCGATCTTAACCGAAGGCCTGGGTGAAAAGCCAGGTTTTCAGGCTCTTCCGAAACGCCATCAAGGTGGGGGCTTGCCTGATCTCCCTAGGCAACGAGTTCCAGAGCCGGGGGGCCACTACAGAGAAGGCCCTGTCCCTCGTCCCCACCAACTGCGCTTGTGACGCTGGCAGAAGCGAGAGGAGGGCCTCCCCCGATGACCGAAGAGACCGTACAGGTTCGTAGGGAGAGAGACGATCCCGAAGGTAGATGGGTCTCAAACCGTTCAGAGCTTTATAAGTAATCACCTGCACTTTGAATTGGGTCCGGTAAATAAACGGCAGCCAGTGGAGCTCCTTAAACAGGAGGGTTGACCGCTCCCTGTATTAATGTTTCAGTTAATCACCCTAATTAGCATTGGAAAGGTTTTTGTCTCTTGCCTGGGGGCATCCTTTGTTCAGTCATTAGCTGCCCTCAGAGTGTTGGTCCCATCTACTGTTTTGATTTTAGAGGGCAGCTAATGACTGAACAAAGGATGCCCCCAGCAAGAGACAAAAACCTTTCCAATGCTAATTAGGGTGATTAACTGAAACATTAATGCTGGCTTCCCAGTGACAAAGGACTTTTGCCACACCCTGGACTCTACACAGATATATATTCTTTCCTTTCCTTACTTAGTTTACCCATACCTCACAACCTCTGAGGATGCCTGCCATAGATGTGGGCGAAACGTCAGGAGAGAATACTTCTGGAACATGGCCACACAGCCCGAAAGACATACAACAACCCTGTGATCCCGGCCATGAAAGCCTTCGACAACACATTAAACTCTGCCTTGTGCATTATTAATAACTGTTCCCCATCTTGATAACATTCCGATCTTGCTCAGTTTTCATCTGTGAAATGTCCCTGTCATATTCGGAAACAGTGCTGCAACAGCGGAGAAATCAAGCAAAGAAAGGTCGAATAAATGCCAGAACAAGCAGCAAACCTACCTCTGGAAATGTGATTAGGGGCCAGACCAAGCCAAGCCCCATGCTCTCATGCCTTAGATATGTCCCTCTGCAATCCCCGAAACTCCCGGAAACTGTCTGTCACGGAGGACAAAGCCTTGTGTTTCCATGTTGCACTTTTTCTGAAGAATCTAAAGGTTGGTTTGTCTCTTCGGCATCATTTTTTGCAGTTTCCACAATCCTCTTTTCTGTCGTCGTCCCCGAAAAGAAAGGTTGAATTGCTGATCTTGGAAGCTTCCAGGTGCAAAAATGAGCCAATCCCAAAGGCGTACTGTTTCAAATCCCCAAATTTATTACAATTTAAAGGTGAACTTCCAGCTTTCTTTTTTTTTCGTGTCAGGAGCAACCTGAGTTGCTTCTGGAGAGAATTGGCCATCTGCAAGGATGTTGCCCAGGGGACGCCCGGATGTTTTGATGTTTTACCATCCTTGTGGGAGGCTTCTCCCATGTCCCCGCATGGAGCTGGAGCTGAAAGAGGGAGCTCATCCGCGCTCTTCCCGGGTGGGAATCAAACCTGGCAGCGTTCAGGTCAGCAATCCAACCTTCAAGTCACAAGGCTTTTATCCCCTAGGCCACCGGAAGCTTTTGATAACATAAATTGAGGCTGCTAATATTGAAAAAATTGGATATAGGATACCAATTTACGAACGCAATCAAACTTACTTATCAATACCAAGATGCAAGAATTATTAGCTACTTTGGGGCTTTTTTGATATTTCATATGGGCACAAATAGCCATGGCTGCCCATTTATGCACATTTTGCATTTCCAATGCAGGAAATGCGATGCTTTTCTTCCTGCCAATTCCTCTCCGCTTATTTTCCCTTTTTCGGCAGTTGGTCAAGGAACTGAGAGAGATTTTGGACAGTCTTTCCCTCTATCGTTCCCCGTTTCTGATGCCAGGCCATCTGTTTTTTGTTCCTTTCATTCTTTCAGTGAAAGCGGGATGAGACTATGCTAACTTCACTGTGTGGGTACAGAGAAACCAGAATCTGGGTTTTCCTGACTGTGAATTGCATGTTTCTGTTTGAGCATTGCCTTCTAATGTCATTTAGGTGGGAAGATCCCATTTGGGAGGTAAATGGTCTCTATTTTTCATCATAGAGAATGAGATCCAGGCAATGAATCTGGGATAAAGTTGGCCTGGCGATGTCTGCAGCTGAAGCAGAAGAAACCGCCCCGTTGGAAATTATTCAAACATCCATGAATGGAAGGGCAAATCCGGTTTGCTTTTCAGGTGTGTGTTGCTGAGCTTGTTTTTTTTAAAGAAAAGAGGAGCCACCTGTTTCTTTGCTTTGTTTTCTTATAGGTCTCTGTTTGCATGAAATATTCCGCAGACCCCTTTCTCCCCCGGAGAAGTCCATCGGTGAATTTACTGTATTAAAGAGATCAGAGACGACAATTTCAAGCAGAGTCGGATATTAGATACCAATCCTCACCAAAAGAAAAAGAAAAAGAGAGAGAACTTTGGATGGGCATCTCCAAGGAGTGCTTTGTCTTTTTTGTTCGTGGCTGCATAGGGTTGGACTAGATGGCCTTTGGGGTTCCCTTCCAACTCTGTGGTTCTATGATAATATAGCAGAACTGCTTTGTGGGGTGATGGGCTCCACTTCTTTGGAGGCCTTTGAACCAAGGTTGGATGGACATCTACCATCTTTCTTTATGGCAGAATGGAGTTGGGTCACTAGATGGTCCTTGGGGTCATCTCTAGGAACTCTTGACAGCAACGTAGACAGGATGGGGGTGAGACTAGATGTCCCTTGGCATCCTTTCCAACTCTTATGGTTCTATGATGGCAGAATAGACAGGAGAGTGGCAGACCTTCTCTTCTTTGGAGATCTTTCAAGCAAGGTTTGAAGAGGCACCTCTTTGTCGGTATTCCTGCTTGGACTAGGTGGCCCTCAGAGTCCCTTCCGGCTGTAGGATTCTCCAATTTGCACGCTTTGGGCCCAATGCCTGCAGATGCCAAAAAGAGCCCCAGAAGCATGCATTCAACAGGATCCATCCCATGAGCTTAAAAGAAAAGGCATTCCAGAGAAGCGCAATGGATGGAGATGTTAAGCCGGGGATCAACGCTAAACGTGTCTCAACTAGGAAGGGAGGATTAATCGAAGGAGAAAAGAACCTATCTGGGTGCGGCTGGGAGGGGAAGATAAGGGCACTGAAGGGAGAAAGGGCACAGCAGCTGGAAATATAGGGATTTCTAGTGGCAGGGAGTACTAGAGCTCCCAGGCTGAGCAGTCTATGAATCCATCTCCACTTTAGGAGGAATGCAGTTTGGCCCCACTTTCACTACCATGGAATTTTGGGACTTGTAGGGTTGTTTTGCAAGGCCTTTTGCTTTATCATCATCATCATTTAATTACTTATTAATCGCCCTCCATCCACGATGCTCTAGGCGATTTACAAGATAAAATTGTAAAGGATAAAAATACATACATACAAATATTGATAAAATTTGCCTCAACAAACTACAACTCTCCATTGCACTGAGGCAACTGCATTCATTCTACAATAGGTTCAAATAACAGGAAAGGAGACTCCACCTGAACCCGAGGAACTGTTCAACCATGGAACTATTGATTTTATATTATGTTTTATTTGCTTTGTATAATTAGGCATTGAATTTTTGCTTAGATGTATCTTGTATGCGGCTCTGAGTCCCCTACGGGGTGAGAAGAGCGGGATAGAAATGAAGTTGTTGTATGTTTTTCAGGCTGTATGGCCATGTTCCAGAAGTATTCTCTTCTAACGTTTCACCCACATCAGGAGAGAATATTTCTAGAACATGGCCATACAGCCCGAAAAACATGCAACAACCCTGTGATCCCGGCCATGAAAGCCTTCGACAACACAGAAATGAAGTTATTATTATTATTATTATTATTATTATTATTATTATTATTAATAACTCTCTGCATTGGAGTCTGGTGGAAGCCCTTTCTTTGGAAGTTGGATGGCCATCTGTTGGGGGTGCTTTGATGGAGCTTTTCCTGCGTGGCAAAAGGGGGTTGGACTACATCAATGATGGGCAACCTTTTGCACTTGGTGTGTCAAAATTCACCAAAAAACCTAGCATGACTTGGGTGGTGTGTCACTTAGAGAAAAAAACCCATAAATTCACAATATATATAGTTTAAATAACAAAAATATATAATTGTAATATATAACTATTTAATAAATCAAAAACTATTTACTCCCATTATTTTCATGTACAACAATCTATGGTACCTCTTGCAGTTTCCACGCTGATTTCTCTCTATTGTAGTTTCAATGTAGTCATGAATAATGAATAATATAATAATATAATAGTAATAATATAATAATATACTACAATAATAGAATGATCATATATATGTGTGTGTGTGCGTGTGTGTGTGTGTGTGGAATATGCATAATTCCCATGGAGTAAACAACAAAACCACTGGATCAAATCACACCAAATTTGGCCACAAAAGACATTAGTCATCCGATCAATCTGCATGCGGCAGCATGTCAGCAAAAATGGCTAGGCGTGTCAGTGCTGACACGCGTGTCATAGGTTAGCCATCACTGGACTACATGGTCCTTGGGGTCTCTTCTATGACTCTACAGACAATATCAGGCCTCAACCATCGTTCTTAGCAATATAAATATACAGTGGCTTGGAAAAGACAGCAGCGCTCTCTCGGCTGCAAATTCGTCGCTCCCTTCAAAGACATCCGCCGCATCAGGGAAAACGCAAAGGACCAGTGGTTTGCTCCATTCATAAGAGAGGCAAGTCTGTGCCCAAAGTTGCAAAATTGTGGTTTTTCTGGTTGGGGTGGGGGGTGCTGCGTGGGCGGAGGACAGCCAAAGTGTGAGAAAAGGAGGAGCGGCACACAAACCGCAAGGAACAAGGGCAGGAGGAGAGACCTGTCGGGCAAGTGGTGCTCAGGTGCGGGGGCTTGTCTCTCCCCCCCGTTTGCGGGCAAGCCTTTTGGGGCCACACCTCCCAGGCCCTGCCAAGAGGCCTTTTTGCGTGCAGCCAGGCCGCGCCTCTCCCTGCACCTGGAGGGGCTGCCGTTGCCCTCAGAGGAACCTGTTTGCACACCTGGAGAACCAGTTTGCAGGGCTCTGGGCCTCGGGAAGAGGGATGGGGAGGCTTTGATGGCTGCTTTCAGTGGCATCGTGCCATAAGGATGAGTCAGGGCGGGCAACCCTTTCCTCCTCCTCCTCGTCCTCCTTGTCAGACCTTTCTCAGCCTGGTCAAAGGATCAAGGGAGGTCGCTCTGAACTGCCAAAGGTTGCACCTGGAAGATCGGTTTTGCAAAGAGTGGCCGGAACAGGTCTCTTGGGGAGTCATGGACATCAGGGGCCCTCAAACCAAGCCCTGTGGGCCACATCCGGCCCATGCTATCACACTATCATCATTTGCTGAGAGAAAGGGAAAAGTAAGGAAAAGAGAAAGGAAGAACAGAGAAAAAGGGGAAGAAGAAAGAGGGAGGAATGAGGAGGGAGAAAGGAGGGATAGAAGAAAGGAAAGAAGGAACCAGCCCCTCTTTAGCAGAGGCTAAAGTCCTTGCCAAACTATAATTCCCATGATTCCATAAAAGGTAAAGGTTTCCCCTGACGTTAAGTCCAGTCGTGACCGACTCTGGGAATTGGTGCTCATCTCCATTTCTAAGCCGAAGAGCCGGCGTTGTCCGTAGACACTTCCAAGGTCATGTGGCTGGCATGACTGCATGGAACGCCGTTACCTTCCCGCTGGAGCGGTACCTATTGATCTACTCACATTTGCATGTTTTCGAACTGCTAGGTTGGCAGAAGCTGGAGCTAACAGAAGGTGCTCATTCTGCTCCCCGGGTTTGAACCTGGGACCTTTTGGTCCGCAAGTTCAGCAGCTCAGTGCTTTAACGCACTGCGCCACCAGATTCCATAGCATAGGTCAAAATGACTTGAAGGTACATCATCATCATAAAAAACTTTCCGAAAATTCAGTGTACATTTCTTCTGGAGGTTTTCCTGCACAGTTTTTGTGAGCTGCGTCTCAAGTCGGGAATTCAGCAGGTGAGACCTGCTCAGCGAAATCCTGGCAAGCCTTTTCATAAACGTCGTATCAGCTGTAAATATTAAGTGTAATCAGAGTAATGGCTTGGAGAGCAACCGGAGAGGTGAGATTTTTGTCTGGGAACAAACAGAGACCGGCTGCCTTTGAAACCTGCTCAGCACCTCTCTGTCGCGTATCATATCAGTGTGAAAACAGTTTCAAGATCCTTGCCAATTTGCTTTGAGCTGTAAATAATTAGTCTGAAATATCTGAACCGTTCCAATACAGGTGTAATGTTATCTATGTATCTAGTGTCATCCCAACTATGGGGGGAAACTGATATAGACAGAGTTTTATCCCAATTACAGGGAGAAACATATATATAAGTAGAGAGAGAGAAAAAGAGAGTGTGTGTGTTCCCCCTGTAGCTGGGATAAAACTATAGCTTTATCAATTCTCAAATACAAGGAAGAAATAATCGACTGTTTACATCCTCAAATCCTATATGTATCTACTCACCTCATTGATTTCAATAGGATTTACTCCCAGAAACGTGTATTTAGGATTGTGCTTTAGAGATGTTAACCAACAAGATCAATTACAAGGAGGAGGAATCTCCAGGAAAATAAAATGCAAACACTGACTTCAGGAGCTACTGAGTTCCCAGGGGTCATCTAGTCTAACTCAATTCGATTCGAAGCCTAGTCTCCAGGAAGCCTTGTCTAAAGCTCAAGCCTACATTGTGTTTCCACTCCTTTGGGTCTGTTTCGTAAAGCTTTCTTTCTTGCTTTCTTCCTTTCGGCTGGATTCCACTTAGCCTTGCACTTGACTGTGTTTGCTTTGAGTGGGCAGAGCTGTTTATGATTAGAGCGATAAAGGAAGAGACCTCAGAAGCCAAACAAGAGGCTTAAATATATTCCTCCCCAGTCTCTGCCACACAGTTTAGAGCCAGAGAACAGAGAGCCGGGGGAAATGTGTTTAGGTGTAGAGGTCTCTGGATTAAGGGAGATTTCATCAGGTAAACTCAGTCAATGTCTTCCAGGGCATGACTTCTTGAACAGAAAATTAACTGGTGGCCAAGGCAAAAACAGCATAGAAGCTCATTTTCCTCCCTCCAGCCAATATCCAGTTCTCTGGATACCCCGCAGATTGAATTTAAAACAAAATTCTTAGTCTATCGCCTCAGATCCACATATTATAGGCTAAATAAAAACCTCCAAGAGGTAATGGAGACTGATTGAAGCAGGAAGATAGATAGATAGATAGATAGATAAGATGATACTGAGAGATATCAGGTAGACAGGATAGACAGATAGGATAGAGATATATTAAATAGATAGCAGCAAACAGGATAGACAGATAGGCAGACAGGATACATAGATAGAAAAGTAGAGAAAATAACATGCAGTTGGGGTAGATAGATGCATGGATGAATAAAAAGGTAAAGGTTTTCCCCTGACGTTAAGTCCAGTCATGTCTGACTCTGGGGGTTGGTGCTCATCTCCATTTCTAAGCCGAAGAGCCGGCGTTGTCCATAGACTCCTCCAAGGTCATGTGGCCAGCATGACGGCATGGAGCGCCGTTACCTTCCCGCCGGAGCGGTACCTATTGATCTACTCACATTGGCATGTTTTCGAACTGCTAGGTTGGCAGGAGCTGGAGCTAACAGCGGATGCTCACTCCGCTCCCGGGGTTTGAACCTGGCACCTTTCGGTCTCCAGCTCAGTGCTTTTACACACTCCGCCACCGGGGCTCCTAGTAGCATGGATGAATAAAATGATAGATATATAAATAGATAGAATAGACGATTGAAGGATAGATTAAATAACAGGCAGACAGGATATAGATAGATAGATAGATAGATAGATAGATAGATAGATAGATAGATAGATAGATAGATAGATGATGGATGGACGGACGGACAGGCAGACAGATAGTACACAGACAGACAGACAGGAAGGATGAATGGATAGATAGATAGATAGATAGATAGATAGTTTCCTGCCCGTTTACTAGCATAAAACCAATTCAGCAGATAAAACCTAACAAGAGCAATGATTTCCCCAAAGACTAAGAATATAGTGACTCATTGATCACTTAAAATTATTTAAAAGAATGCTGGCCACAACGTGTGGGTAAATTGGACTGAATCAACTGGGCATCAAAGGTTTTTCCAAAAAGCCACAAGTTGACTTGGATCCACAAAGGCAACCTTCAAAGGGAAGGCATCGCATGACTATTATTCCCGAAAATTCATCTACCAGTGGGCAATAATGTGGATGCTGTTGGGAGAAGGTTTTGGGGAAAGCTTTCTGGGCCCGTCATCCAGGCAACGCCATTCTTCCCTCCCTCCCTCACTCCTTGACATTTGTACAAAGCAGAAACCCATGCTGGCTTCAGGGCCGGATCCTTCTTCTTTCCCCTTTGGAACAGGCACTCTTTCTTCCCTGAAAACACTTTTGTTTACGCCAGCCCTGCCGCACACCCACCAGCCACAGTTCTCTGAATATTTGGACATCCAAACGGCCAAACGGCTCTTGGCGCCAGATGACCTTTTGCAGAGCCACAGTCCCTTGCCCTTCCCACCTAATGCCTCTGGCCCTTCCCCTTTCCCTCTTCTGATTCTAAGTTTCTGAAAAACCTCCAGACACAGAGAGAAGGAGAACTGGCAGGAGAACAGGACGATTAGGCTGCAAACAAAGGGCCTCTGGGTTTGGAAGTGGTCTCTGAATGACAAAAGAGGTCTGAGTGAATGGTGCGGGAAGGATGCAGTCGGCAATCCAGCCACACAAAAGTCATGCAAAGGTTATGAGTTGCAGGTGACTGCAAATGCTTCATGGCAGAAGGGGAAACATCTCTCTGTCTGAGATGTATTGCATTTGCCCCTATGTTCTTTTAAAAAGAGCAATACATATGTTTCAATGCAGCTGAACCCTGTCAAAGTCCAGCCCTGACTTCTCATTTTGTCACATTTTTAGGCCCCCTGGACCACATTAGTCACAAGGACACCACTTTTAAAAAGGACTCCCTTGGGGCTGGAATGACCCAAACTTAACAAAAATGTGCCAATAAATGCCCTTCATGACTGAAAGAGGTCATTTTGGGTCAAGAAGAAACCTCTAAAGGGTCCACTGGGATGGATAGTCCAACGGTCTGTCTTCTGGGCTTCACTTCTGTCCCATTTTGGATTGTTTTGCAGTCAGAACAAGTAGTTACGCCTGATTCCAATGGAGTCTACTTCGCAAACATTAAGGAATGTCCTCTATGCAGAGAGTCTGACAGCATTAAGAGGCATCTTAATTGCTTATTTTGTGCCTTTCCCTCCCAGCTAGCAAAGGGCCTCAATATAAGTGGCCACTTGTTGAGGGCCATCCAGAGGGAAGAACAAAATGCCACTTTGTTTTCGTCTCAAACCCAAGCTTTGCTAAGGAAGACCAAGAATGTGGCTGCATTGTGGAAGAAATCGCAATCTCAACAAAACATCAGACGGCAGTGATGCTCTTGGGAGAGAATTAGAACTCAAGACCGGTCAAGTGCGGGACTTCCTCAAGATCCAACAAAGGGTTTTGAACCCTGATCTGCAAAAATGCCCAACCGGGGCACAAGAGACCCCTTAAAATAATCCCCTCTGTTTGGTGGCACTTTTCCAGGCCTCTTCCGCAGAGGGATGGCGCTTCCCTCCACATCTTTGTTTGTGACTCATCTTGTTCCTCTGTTATTTGCAATTGCTGTCCAGACACATCCGCTAGCGCAAATAAGGGAAAATAGATCCATTCATCACCCACAATGGGAGCCGCCCCGATTTTGGACACCAGTGGGAACAGATTCGGCAAAGACCGTCTTTGCTGCAAAACTGCTTTTGTTGTTTAATTGTATCACTCCTTTCTCCCAATCTTGGGATTCAAGGTGGAATAGGGCCAACACATGCAAGAACCTGTTTGCTGGGTCTGTAGTAATTTAAATCCAAAAAATGACAACGCCACACAGGTTTGGCCATTGAACCCATACGGGCAAGTCTCACTCTCTCAGCCTCAAAAGGGAGCTGGATTTCCACTCTTCATAGTTCTCCACATTCCCTACCAAATCTCTTTGTCACACTCCACAGTAAGGCCTTTCACCTATTCTTCTGCTTAAGTACTAACAAACAAGTCACTTTTGCAACTCAGATCAAAAGAGGGATTATAAATCTTGCCGCTTCAAGCCCCAAACTTGCCAAAGAAGCCAATGCAGACCACACAAAATCAGAATCCGGAATCCATCCTGGAATCTTCTAACTTTCATGAATTCTTCTGCTAAGTGCAGATGAACAGAACCCTTTTGCAACTTGAAGCAATGAGGAAGCATCAAGCTTGCCAATTTGAGCTCCAAATGTGCCAAAAAGCTAACACAAATCACACAAAACCAGAATCCTATATTATTAAACCTGACCGAGAGGGGGCATCTTTTGGCATGTGATATATACATATAATTCCCATCGATAGACGGTATGGATCCCCTGCCAATGGGGCTGCAAATCCACTTTCAGTCCAGACTTTAGTCTGAAATCTTGAAATCAATTCACAACCATTTACATTCAGCACCTTGGATAGCTCATTGAAAGTCCATCACACTCAGGGTACATCTATACTGTGGAATGAATGCAGTTTGACACCACTTTAATGCTATAGAATGACGAGAGTTGTCATTTGGTGAGGCCTCAATCCTCAAGGCTCAAGACCTTGTAAAGCTAATACTCCTAAGAATTTTTTTTTTTAATATAATTTTTATTGAGTTTTGTTACAATTCGAATCTAAGGGAAAGAACGAGGTAAGTGTGGTGGGATAGATGGGTATGGTAAAATTTGGATAAGGTGGGGGAGGTATCTACTTTCTCTAGATATCAGGGGGAGGGGGGGTTCTAGCTGTATCTACAACTATAAAGTAGTAAATACAAAGGGAGGATCTGGGGAACACAGGGGGGGGGGGGGGAAATGGGGAAAGGGGGAAGAGAGAGGAAAAAGTACCTAACTGGGGAGGGGATGGGGGGGGGTGTAGACTTCCACTCTTCCATCTTCCTATTATTTCCATTTGTTTAATTCATCTTCTTAGTTCTTCTTGCAAATACATTTCAAAGCTCGACCAGTCCGTTTCTTTCATGGCGCGTCCGGTGTTCTTTTTGATCATAAAAGTCAATTTGTCCATATTCTTTATCTCTACTACTTTTTCTAGCCACATTTCTTTAGTTGGGATGGTTATTCCTTTCCACTGTCTTGCTATTACTAATCTTGCTGCGGTAATTAGGAAAGTAAAGATTTTTTCCATGTTCTCTCTGTTCTCCTTTTTTCCTTTCCCTTCATTATCCTGTTTGGGGTATAAACTTAATAGATAAATGTCCGGTTTGCATTCCAATTTATTTTTTAAGATTTTCCCACATTCAATATTAATTACTTTCCAAAACTTTCTAATGTTCTTGCAACTCCACCACATATGGTGGTATGAACCTACCTGTTCCCTACATCTCCAACACTTGTTGTCTGCATTTTTAAACATTAGGCCCATTTTTTTCGGCGTTAAGTACCACCTATGGATTGTTTTTAACCAATTTTCCTTAAGGTCAGTTGCTAGACAGTATTTAATTTTTTTCCTCCTAAGAATTCATAGTGTTGATTAATAGAATCCTAGAGTTGGGAGAGACCACAAGTGGCAGTTAAAGTGGCATCAAACTGCATTAGATGAAACCTTGGAGAAGCATTAAAGTAAGGTGTTAAATGCAATTTCCTCCCCAAAATGCACCAGGGCAGAGGCAAAGCCTACCTCTCTCACAGGAAGTTCTCTGGATTTCTGGAAGCAAGGAAAGTCGCAATCTTGTTTGGATTGAGCTTACGCTCCTTCTCAGTTTATTTCAAGCCTTCCTTTCTTCGCTCGGCTAAAATATAAAGGAGGGGGGGGAGAGAAACGAGCAGGACAGGCCTCCCATGATTTGCCACCTGTTTATAGGCCGGTCGGAGGGAGCCTCGGGGGTCCGGGGGCTCAGACGTAGCCCACAAGCCTGGGGGTGCTGGGGAAGGTCTTGCGCATGCCCATGCACTTCTCCTTGTCGATGAAGAGGGAGTTGGCCTTCACCAGGAGATCATGCTCCAGTTTGGCCTTGTTGAAGATCAGCAGCTGGAGGGTGTCCTGGGCCTCGCGCAATCGCAGCTTCAGCGTCTGCAGCGTGTCATCGATGGTGAAGACCTCGTTCACCAGCCTACAAGGATAAAAAGGAAAGAAAGGACACAGCCACAAAAACTGTTATGACAGCCACAAAAATGAAGTTTCTGGAGTAGAGCAACTACTTTCAAAGTCAGGACTGCACAATTTAACAGGAAATAACATTTTCAAACCAAGAACAGAACATTTTTCAAGTTTTGTTACATAATTAATAACACATTTATATTTATACAATAAATTATTATTATTTGCTGTATATTATATAATAACAATTGCAGTAATATTATGTTATTATTACTACTACAATAATAATTATAGTAGTAGTAATAATAACATAAATATAATAATACAATTGTGCTGTCATTATTTACTGTATAATATGGTCCCAGGTTCAAGCCCCGGGAGCGGCGTGAGCGGCCGCTGTTAGCTCCAGCTCCTGCCAACCTAGCAGTTCGAAAACATGCCAATGTGAGTAGCTCAATAGGTACCGCTCTGGCGGGAAGGTAACGGCGCTCCATGCAGTCATGCCAGCCACATGACCTTGGAGGTGTCTGCGGACAACGCCGGCTCTTCGGCTTAGAAATGGAGATGAGCACCAACCCCCAGAGTCGGTCACGACTGGACTTCACGTCAGGGGAAAACCTTTACCTATTATATTACAAAGTATATAAAAGTAATAATGATATAATTTTATTTATGTGGTAATTATTATTTATATTATTATTATATAGTATTATTATTACTAGCATTATTGTTGTTATTTACTCTAAATTATAGAGTAAATACAGTAGAGTCTCGCTTATCCAAGCTAAACGGGTCGGCAGAAGCTTGGATAAGCGAATATCTTGGATAGTAAGGAGGGATTAAGGAAAAGCCTATTAAACATCAAATTAGGTTATGATTTTACAAATTAAGCACCAAAACTTCATATTATACTACAAATTTGACAGAAAAAGTAGTTCAATACGCAGTAATGTTATGTTGTAATTACTGTATTTACGAATTTAGCACCAAAATATCACGATATATTGAAAACATTGATGACAAAAATGGCTTGGATTATCCAGAGGCTTGGATAAGCGAGGCTTGGATAAGTGAGACTCTACTGTAACAACAACAGAAATAATAATAATAATAATAATAATAATGATATCAAAGAATAATAATCTGCAGTTGTGTTATTTACCGTATACTATACAGTAAAATTATTATTAATATTATTATTAGGCAGATAGTATTCTTATAATAAAGCTTTGGAGTAGGCCCATACTTTGAGCAGAATGTAAAGAGCATGATCAATTCCAATGCAAGACACATGGAAAGAGCTTGAAAGTGGGACATTTTTAAAGCAGTTCAAGAAATGAGATGGCAGAGGATAACTAGGTACTGTCCCTTCCAATTCACAACAATTGCTAAGTATATTAAATACTTTTACTACTTAATTTAAAGAGAAACATACAGGGAACAACCTTGTGCTACCCCCAGTCCAATTATGTTTTAAACAAGCTCTCTGGATCTGGATCTTTGTTCTTGGTTTTACTTGATCCAGCTCTGCGGTTTTATTTATTTGCTCTAGGTTTCAATTTTGCTGGGGTATGGTTTTATGGCTTTGTTGCTTTGCTTTGTCTGTGCTTCTGAAAGGTGTAGCCATGGGCTCCCAATGTAGTATCCATCTAAAGCTAGGAGAAGGTTGTTTTTTATGTACTACAAACCTCAGGGTCGCCATCCAGGTTCTATAGACCAGGGGATTCTGGTGGCGAGAGTCCAGAAAGGGAGGAGTTGGCTTTGTTCAAACCATTGCAACCTACACTTGCCTGCGACCTGTTGACCGCTTTTTGCAGGTGGGAGAGAACACCAGAAAGCCAACGGTTCAGATACAAAACCCCTTTGATGCTCAGCCAAGGCCTGCAAAGGCCTCCGGCAGCGAAAGAGCTGCTGGAGATGATATCTTTCCTCCCTCCCTCCCTCCCATAAATGGTGTTCATCCAGGTGCCATTGGAAAAGACAGACCCTCTTTGGATCCTTCCAAATGAGAGGTTGGTGGTCTTTTGCACTAAAACTAGACATTAGTGAACACACACTAAAACCTCCAAACCCATGTCCCTGAATCTCAAAAATGAAGAAGAGGGAAGATAATATCCCACTGAAGGAGGAGGAAAAGTCTCTGAGCCCTTCAGAGAGCTCAAGGGAGGTCAAAATTAACACATTTATTATGATTATGATTATTATTCAATTTGGTACTAGGGGCCTCTAGAGAGAGAAGGAAACTTATTTTATTGGAGGAGTTGAAGGAGGAAAACAGAGAAAAGAAGAATGGATAAAAGGATGGCAGGAGAATAATATAGCGGGGGGTTGGACTAGATGGCCCTTGAGGTCTCTTCCAACTCTACTATTCTATGATTCTATGATTCTAATAGAGGGGTACATATATGTACATTTACCTAGAGAGCCACTGAACACTGGACTATATATTGTGAACATTCCATAACTTGGAATGGGAGGCCAAGTTTCAAATCCCCACTCAGATAGGAGCAGCCATTGGACAAGACACACTCTCTCAGCCTCAGAATAAGGTCATGGCAAACCTCTTTGGCACAAATCTTGCCAAGAAAACCCCATCAGAGGGTCACCGTAAATCAAAATTCCTTAAAGGCACCCAACAACAACAAAAATATGAGATCTTTCCCCCTTTTTGTTTTAATACCCATGAATGACAACAACAAAGCGATAGCTGGGTGGCCTGAATGCCCTAAAGGCACAGATTGTGCCTGATCTTGGCAGCCGTTTTGCTTCTCTTTTGTGCGAGAACAGGAGCCTAAAAATACCTTGGCAAATCTGTCCGAGTTAATTATCAGGAGCAAATCAACGGAGCTTATTTTTCAGCAAAACAGCTCTTGAGAGTGTTTGCTTCCTTTAATTCCAGGGCTCCTGGCCTGATCCCGCCCAACTGTATTTTCCTTACACAATACCATACACACACACACACACACACACACATACATTCTCCATTGAGGCATGTATCCTCGGAGGCAGAATATTGACACAGCGCAATCAAAGGATATTCAGGCGGCAACGTTTCGTTTTTCCAAGTTGAATAATCCAAAATAAATAGACAAAAGCACAGAAGTTCTCTCTCTGGAAGGGCAAATATGCCAGCAACCGGAAGCATGTTTGCTCCAAAGAAGAATCCTACTCTAAATGTATTTGGGACTGTTGCCCAACATGGTTAGAAATGTGTTTTACTGCTCTTGGAGTAATTACAAATTGCTGTAATTTATTATCTATCTATCAAAAGTCAAATTTGCATATACATTAGTTGGTTTGTCACACATGGACTCACTTGAACTGTGGGACGTCGCGGCATAACTCCATGTTGGGCCTCCAGGTCCTGGCTTCCAGGCGGGTCTGGGCCAACTTGAGCGGACACTCCTTAGCCATAATGGCCCTCTCCAGCAACATGATGGTGTTTTCTGTCTGAAAGATCTGTTGAAGGGTCTGAAAGGAGAAGAAATATTTGTAATCTCTGTTCTTTCTTATGTATGAGACATGACTTTGACCACTGACCTCTAATATAAATGTGTTTTTCAAATATGTGTTTTGGGCAGAATTGTATACATGGAAAAGGTTTGAATCAGGGGGAAAACCCAGAAAGATGTTATCAGAGAGAGATCTGTCAAACAGGAATCAAATGCCACACTCATCCCTTTGTTCCAAAAATATTCAACTTGGCTGCTGTTCCAATGACAATTGTTTTCTGTATTTTGAATATTAAGTTGGTCAAGTAAAATCACACTTGTGTTGGAAATAATGCCTGCCTAAAGTATTCTGTCCTTGTTTCCATCTAGTATACAACTGTAAAAGAATACCATGAAAAACACACAAAAAGCATTATTACATCAAATGTAGGTTGAGAATTCTTTATCCAGAATTCCAAAATCCAAAGAACTCCACAATTTGAAAAAGTCCACAAATAAAGAGTAATCCTTTTACTCTGATGGTTTAACATGCACAAACTTTGTTTCATCTACAAAATGATTAAAAAATATTCTGTATCAAATAACCTTCATAGTATGTGTATAATGTATCTATGAAGCATAAATCATTTTGTGTTTAGACTTGGGTTCTATCTCCATGATATCGCATGATGTACATATATGCAAATATCCATAGCAGTAGTCGTAGTAGTAGTAATTATTATTATTATATACCCACCTCCCCTTGTGGCTCAAGGCATACAAATATTATTATTATTGCTATTATTCTTGCTGTTTGATAAGAGAGAAAAGTGGTATATAAATAGTAATGATGAAAACAATATATTTATATGAAAAACCAGGACAGTAATCTGTGCAAATTAAAAACAAGCTATGCACAAAATGAGCCAAAACCAAAAAAGCACAGTTAATAAAGAATTCAAGGCATAGGAGATATTTTAAAAAGCCTAAGATGAACCAATGATTCAGAATCACTTGCCTGGCAATGGCATCTAAAAGGCATGTAAAATTGGCATAGGTACCTACCTTCTTTTCCCTTGGAACTCCAAGGCATTTTGCTGCTTAAAGCAAGGGGCGAATTCCCACCCACCTCTTAGCTTTGCAATGGGATCATTCCAACTGAGAGTCATCCCAGTTAAAATAATAATGACTCCATCAAAGAGTCAATGGCAGGCGTCCCATCACTCCTTGATGAAGGCAAAGGCGAACCTGCACCAACGGCGGAGGACGCCAATGGGCCAATCTGTGCTCTTTTCTGGGGGCAGGTTTGGATGCTTGGCAGGCATGCAACTCATCTACAGCCCTCTGTTTTTCTCATTTGCTTCCTGATTTCTGGAAGGCAGCCACCATATGATGCAGGCTTGGAGCAATATGATCAGGCGTGATCCACTGCCAACGATGTGGCTTTCATTTGGGTTCAATCTGCAACTGCAGATTTCTTGCCAAGGCTGACAAGGCCCACCTGGATAGATAAGAGGGTCTTTCCTCCCGCTAATTCTTTATGGGTTTGAGTTGACCTTAAAATCTCATCTGTTCTCCCACTTGAGGCTGAAAGGGGGTTGTTTTGGAATATTCTGAGTTCACAAATAATATTGTGCTTCTCTCTGGCAAGCAAGAACATTTCCAGCTGCATCTGTTATCCCACTACTATTTTAGAAAGGTGATTTCTTTGTTCTCCTATTTATATCCTGCTTCTTATGGGACATAAGCGGTAACGAAGTGCGTCACTTCTATAGTGTAGATGTACCCCAAGATTTTATTTAGCAGGATGTATTTTTAAAGTGAATCCACATGGCGCAATTATACCCTTTTACCTGAATTAAACCATAAGGAGTGGTGGGTAATAAATAAAATTATCATCATCATCATCATCATCATCATGACAGTTGTATATATGCTTTTATGGTTGCATTTTTACTATCTATAAATGTTTACATGTTGTGCCCTGCCTTGAGCTAAAAGGAGAGGTGGTTCATAAATAAAAATTATTATTCTTACTATTATTATTATTTTGGTGAGGCACTAAACAGAGAAAGAACTTGTAAAACCACAACATCCACTAATTCCATAGCATTGAGCCATGACAGTTAGTGTTGCCAAACTGCACTGATTCTTTCCTGAAGAAGGAAAAAGTTTATTTGGAAATCCAAAGGTGTGTAGCAGAAGAATGTTTTGGGGTAGCAATTGCTGCAAGTTTGTATCAAAGACCAAAAGCTTGAAAAAAGGGAGTAATGGCATAGGCTGACCCTTCTTGGGTGTTGCAATTTCACAAAGCCCTTAGCTTCTCCGTTGATGCCCCACCAAACTGCAACTTCCAGGATTCAATAGCATTGAGCCACACTAGTTAAAGTCAGGCCAAACTGCATTAATTTTACAATGTAGGTGCACTGAAACAAGATAAACATTTATGTGGAGATCCAGAACATTAATGTCTTGGGGCAGCCATGGATTCAAGTCTGAATCAGAGACCTACAAGGTTTTTCAGAGTTTGAAAAAAGGTAGGAATGACATAGACTGGCCCTCAATTTTAGAAATTCTTTAGCTTCTCTGCTTGGGACCTCGCCAAACAATAATTCCTGCAATTCTGCAGCCTTGAGCCATGGTGGCGAAAGTGGGGTCAAAACTGCATTCAATCTACAGCGTAAAGGCACTCCAAGTGCAGCACAGACTTGTAGCATTGACCAATAGCAGACCCATTTGACTTGTTTCCCGACATGAGGACCCTACCTTGGCCAGCTGGGCCTGCATCTGGTTCTTGGAATCAGCGATTTCTGAAATGCGGCTGTCAAAGGCCAAGTTGGTGTCAGTCCACTGCCTCCACATGTCGTCCGAAGTGACCTCCAGGACGTGGTCGGCCTCCTTGCAGAGGGTGGTGGTGTTGGCCCGTGCATTTTGCGAGTAGCGGATGTTGTCGTCGCTGAACTTGGCCCATGTTTCAGGAACAGTGACACTGCATGGCAAGAATTGGGCTAAGGATGAAACCCAGGCCTCCCACCCTCCACCCCTTCATTGTGACGTACAGTGCTTCCTTTTCACTCTCGTTTAAAACATGCATAAACATAATCATCCTCACCATCCTCATTTTCTAGAAAAAACACTTTTCTAGGTCTTCCAGCAGGATTCCTGCAGAAGTTGACCACAGAGTCGTACTGGAAGTTAGAGATTCCTACAGAGATGTCCTCAAAGGTTTAAAAATGTCCTCTTATTCATATTTTCCACTTCTGCAGAGTCCAATATGCATTAATTCCAGAAAACATGGAGGTCTCACTGTATTCTGATTTTTTAATATATTTTGTTAGCAATCTCAAGTTGTTGTTTTTTGCCCTGAGTAAGTTAACTTTCAAAATTATCCCAACAAAACTGAATATTTTGGAAATTCAAAAGGCTCATTTAAACAGAATTGCTATAATATCTTGGAATTTACTTTTTGTATCAGTCTCTGCTTTTATAGATGCCTTAGACTATGTTATGCTTCACCTCGAGCTGAGAGGTGGGTAATAAATAAATTGTTGTTGTTGTTGTTGTTGTTATTATTATTATTATTTCTTAGTTAATTACTCTTCTAGCTATTCACTTATCGTACTTACGTCCCATCGATTTTTTCCACTCCATGGTAATAGTTAATGCTGTCTGAAGTGTTCCTGAGGTTGTAGCATTTCTCGTCAATAAAATGGGCTGAGTTTTTGTCGCGAAGGTCCCGTTCTAAGGCATGTTGCGCATCTCTATTAATGCTATTGCAAAGAACATGTCCAATGTTTTGCACAAGTGACAGGAGAGAAAACAACACAAAACCATTTGTGAATTCAGACCAAAAGGTTTGGCAAAAGTCTGTTCAAGAAGCTTCCTCACATACTGCCTGTTCACTCAATCTATCCATGTGACTGATTCTACACTGCCATATTATCCAGTTCAATGCATTCTAAAACCGGATTAGATGGCTTTTTAGATTCAGCCCCAATGCCATCCTCACTGCACTATTATAATAGCAGTGTAGACTCATATAATCCAATTCAACACAGTTCAATCTGCATTAAATAAGGCTCCATCTACACTGTCATATAATCCAGTTTCTGAATCCAGATTATCTGTTTTGAACTGAATTATATGGCAGTGTGGAGTCAAATAATTCAGTTCATTGCAAATAATCTGGATTATAGGGCAGTGTATCTGGGGCCTCAAATACCCCTCCAAATTGTTATGGCTTCTGTCTACATCATTCTGGATCTTGTAGTTTGGTGAACAAACATCAAATGCATTCCAATACTTTGTATGCACTAAAAAAAACCCAGAAATCCTTGGATTTCATGAGACAAAGGCACGGCAACTCAAGTGATATCAAAAGTGGCATCTACATCCTTAAATGAATGCAGTTTGATACCACTTTGACTGCCACAGCTCAATGCAATGGGATCCTGGAAGCTGTAGTTTGGCAGATAAGGCCTTGTGAAACCACAAATCCCAACAGCTGAATCTTCTTGCTGGAAAATCCTCCTTTACCTGTTGAATTTGCCAGCTTTTAATGCTCGATTGAAAAGCAATGACAAGAAGAATGAAGAGTAACAACAATAATGGCCTTTTAAGGTTGCAGAGCCTTTTTTTCAGGTCCTTTCTATGAAAGTTGAGTGTGATTTCTCGGGTTAATGTTCTGAATCCCAAATACATTCCATGAGCGGGTTGGCAACCTCTTCATAAATGTCATTCTCACAGGCAAGAATGAATAATTTGACTATTTTTATCGCCGCTCTGAGAAAGTTGTCAAACTCAGCACCGTTGACAATTCGGGACTTCATTACTGGCTTTTAAGGAAGTCTCACCTTTATATTCCCATAATTTGAAGCTGATTTGGCGCATTGTAGTATTTGTCATTTTGGGTTTTTTTTTAAGCTGATCTTTTTGTGTAGAAAATGAACTTCCTGCACAGGAAATAAATTTTTCTGCCCAGTAAATATATAGAAGACATTGTTTTCTGCACAGAAAATGCCACATTAAAAAAACCCATATACTTTTGCACAGAATAAATCTTGAATTATGACGCTATTAAGATTTTCCTCATCAGGGTTTACAAATAATTGAGAAACCCGTTTTCAGTCCATGTTTTGAGTGTGTTTTTCAAACCTGATGGTCTAAAGCTATTTTGTTGTTCATATCTGCCAGGAAAATCAGCCTTAATTTACTGTAATGCTATAGAGCAGAGCCACCCAAAATCCTCAAAAAACCCTCAAATTTACTGTCACTCATGGAAAATACCCTAAAAGAGATTTTTCAAAGTAAAAGGCCATTGTAAATAGGACACAAAACGTACGCCATTTGTTGATCTATTCTTTCCGCCAGTTTTCTCATTTTCTCCTGGCATGATCTGATCACATCAGTTTCCTATAAAAGAAGTAAGGATTACAATCTTTGTGAGACTATAACTGTACTTCAATAACAACTTTTTAATTTATGTATATTTAGGTATATTTTAATGTACAATGTATTTTAATAGTTTTAACTGTTTTATGTGCTGTTTTATATTGGTTTGTATGGGCATCTAATGGTTGCCACTGTTGTAAGCCGCCCTGAGTCCCTTCGGGTGAGAAGGGAGGGATATAAATGCGATAAATAATAAATAATAAATGTCTTTCCATGTCTTTTTATCTCCAGTTGGTTCAGTTTTATCAAGCTGCCTTGAGTTTCCCATTGGAACAAAGGCAGGATAGAAACAAAACCATAATATGGAATTGGCATCATTTTCAGAGTCAAACAGGTTCACAGCCATTTTATATTATTGGTACATTATTATTAGTAGTAGTACCTTTTTCTCTCTAAAAAAAGAGACTCAAAGCAGCTTACAGTAAAACCAATACAATACAATTTAAAGCCTAAACATATACACACATTAAAATAGAATGAAATATTAACAGTATTAAAAATAAACAGTTAAAACCCTTTAAACCATTTTGAAAACCTATCCATAAATATTATTATATCATATCCTTCAGCTGAAACTTCCTTAAACTATAATAATTTGGATTTGGGTTCAAGATAGCATTTCGGTTTTTAAAAATTCAACTTGTTGCAAAATTTCCAGTCCAACTGGCAAGAAATTGATTCGAAGAAAGATAAATTATCAAGCAAAATATTGTGGGTTTTTGGCTGCCTCCTAAAAGCCACTTTTAAAGAAATAATAACAATAATAATTTAAAACCTCATAATGTACCTGTATGAGATTCTTTTCCACATTATCATGGACCAAGTCAATCCCCATCCGTTTCTCCCGATTGTATAAGCATTCCAAGACAACCTGAAAAAGAAAAACCAAAGGAATTAAATCTATACAAACCCCTACATGTGTGAATCATTTCTTGGTGGCTCTTTCCTTTTTATTATTAAGATTTCATGTTAAAATTCATATATCTATTAATAATGATTGGGAAAGGAAAGCCAAGCTGCCACCTCATGGCTGGTTTTGGACTCACAATGGAACAAAAAAAAAAAAAGATCAGGCTGGAAGTCATCTGAAAGCGATACCTCCCCACGAGCAAGTAACTTAGACCTCCCCAAACGTTGGGGATGTGGTGCCCCAAATCGGGCTCCGTGTGGCCTACCTGCAAAGGCCCCTGAGCCTCGTCAGCTGCGCACTCCAGTCTCCGCTTAGCCGTGTCCAGCGCCCTAGTCGCGGTCACCAGCCGCTCCAACTCATAGCTCAGCTCAGAGCGCCAGAAGTCGATGTCGGCCAGCCGCTGTCCAATGTTCTTCCCTGTAGACTCCTGCTGCTGCCGGGTCAGCTGGTCCTTGTCCTGCATCAAGCGAGTTGAGTCGGCGTTGAGACGCCCAGCCCAGTGGCGGTAGGCCTCGGAGCCCTTGATGGCATTGGCATTGGCCTTGTACCAGTCCTGGGGGCTGTAGCGGGCGTAGAGGGCTGAGCGCACTGAGGGGAGCACTGTGGGAGGCCGGAGAGGGGCCAGGAGCCGCCCGCTGCCATCCTCGTGCGGCCGGAAGGAGGAGACCTTGTAAAAGAGGCTGGGCCGCCATGAGCTCAGGTAGCGGTAGCCCGGCAAGTAATAGGCCTGGTAGCTGTCATGGGTCAAACTGGTGGGAGCCACCTCTGGAAGGAGACAACTTTTCCGGGGTCCGCAGTAGCTGGCTGTCTGTGTGGTGCCCAGGAACTCCATCATCCAAAGGTCCAACTGCAAGGAAGATAGGCTGCGACACTGGGGCTCTCCCCCCCAAAATCCCCCCAGCTTCCTGTCTCTGCAGCTGCTGCCTCATGGCACTGTGACTGGCCGATGGTGTCACAAAAGAGGAGGAAGAAGAGATCATCACAGGCCCAGCCACACTCAACCTGTGGGGTTTAAAAACAAAAAGGCATCACCAAGCTTATATTGCTGTGGAAAAAAAATAAGAATAGGCCCCATCTATACGGTCACATAATCCAGTTCCTGAATTGATTTATACAGTAGAGTCCTACTTATCCAAGCTAAACGGGCCGGCAGAACCTTGGATAAGCAAATATCTTGGATAATAAGGAGGGATTAAGGAAAAGCCTATTAAACATCAAATTAGGTTATGATTTTACAAATTAAGCACCAAAACATCATGTTATACAACAAATTTGACACAAAAGTAGTTCAATACGCAGTAATGTTATGTTGTAATTACTGTATTTAAGAATTTAGCACCCAAATATCACAATATATTGAAAACATTGACTACAAAAATTCCTTGGATAATCCAGAACCTTGGATAAGCGAGTGAGACTCTACTGTATTTAGAAACTGGATTATATGGTAGTGTGGATCCAGTCATATATATATATATATATATGTATACACACAAACACACACATATATATATACACGTGTGTGTGTATAATATAGTGTATATACACAAAATATGGGAGCCCCCCAGTGGCACAGCATGTTAAAGTGCTGAGCTGCTGAACTTGCGGACCAGAAGGTCGCAGGTTCAAATTCGGGGAGCGGAGTGAGCTCCCACTGTTAGCCCCAGCTTCTGCCAATCTAGCACAGAAACCATGTGAGTAGATCAATAGGTACTGCTCCGGCGGGATAGTAATGACGCTCCATACAGTCATGGCGACCACATGGCCTTGGAGGAGTCTATGGACAATGGCGGCTCTTCGATTTAGAAAGGGAGATGAGCACCAACCCCCAGGGTCGGACACGACTGGACTTAATGTCAGGGGAAAATCTTTACCTTTACCCATACACAATATATACACAAACACACACAGAGAGATATACAGTAGAGTCTCACTTATCCAACATAAACGGGCCGGCAGAACATTGGATAAGCGAATATGTTGGATAATAAGGAGAGATTAAGGAGAAGCCTATTAAACATCAAATTAGGTTATGATTTTACAAATTAAGCACTAAAACGTCATTTTATACAACAAATTTGACAGAAAAAGTAGTAATGTTATGTTGTAATTACTGTATTTACGAATTTAGCACCCAAATATCACGATATATTTTGACTACAAAAATGGCTTGGATAATCCAGAAGGTTGGATAAGCGAATGTTGGATAAGTGAGACTCTACTGTATACACACACACGCAAACACACATATACAAAATCTAAAAAGGAAATGAAATAAGCCCCCAAACCCATAACAGATAAAGCCAACACACCAAATTATAATAAAATAAGCCCTTCTCCTCAAACATTGTGACTCCAGTAGTTCCAAAAGACCCCACTTTTCTGAGGGGAATCAGAGCAGCCAATGGAAAGCGCCGCTCAGACCACGTGACGCTTATAAGCCGTGCTTTCCCCCCCCCCCCCTTTCAACACGGCGCGCGCCGCTCCCCAAACGCGCATGCGCGCTCCACAGAGCTCACGCGGAGGGCGGAGCTTTTGCCATCCCACTCATTCGACTCACGCACTCGTTCCCCGGAAGTTGGGAGAGAGGAACTATATCCCAGAGACACCACCGGAAGTGTGCTTTTGTTTTACTTTCCGGTAGCTGTTTTTTTTTTTTTGTTTCGACATGGCAGCGGAGGGGAAGGGCTTGCCTTTGGTGGATGTCCCGCCTCAGGGTGAGAAGGAAGGAAACCCGGCTTCTGGGGATTGGTGGGGCTTTTTTGGGCTGGATGAGAGCTAATGAGTTGAAATTGTACTTCATGTAGTAGTAAATTGCAGAAATGTTGAAAGGCATGGGACCCATATAGACAATTTGAAGAGCATTGCCATGTTAATTATACTGGCCTCACTATAGTGCAGGCATGGGCAAACTTGGGCCCTCTCTTCAGGTGTTTTGGACTTCAACTCCCACAATTCCTGCATTGACATCCCCTGTTTGGTTATCAGCCAGCATGCCAATGCTTTAAATCAAGAAATAGTTTTCTAAGATCTACAGAGGTTCTCTCAGAAGCACCTCAGCAAGCAAGAGTCCAAAGGTGGCAGGCTAAAAGTGAGCCACTGCATTTGTTTACCCCCTTTTTGCCACAAGCATCATGGTATCTAGGCTTTCTAGCTCCTTTCCTGAGTAAATGCATATGTAAATGAGTGATATGTCGCTATTGAAGAGAAACAGAGCCTTTTGAGTTACCTTCCATCTTAATTCTAAGTTTTCTGTGCATTGCTGCCTATTCAGTCCTTTAAAACCAAAGTCGGAAGGGCTGAGAAGATTGTTTGTTTACCAACGATAGCTTCTGATTCCTTCGTTTATTTTTCTGTGAGGAAAAGAAAACTTTTAGTTCACTGAAGTCCCCATTCTACTATCCTTGTTTTGAAAGTTACTTTTAAGAGCACCCTTCGGTAGATTCGTACAGTATACAAGTATGCTTCCAGTTGGAAATACATTTAGATATCCTTAATTTTTCATCACAGGGCCGGGTTGTGGTGCAGGCTGGTGAGCAGCCAGCTGCAATAAATCACTCTGACCTAGAGGTCATGAGTTCGAGGCCAGCCCTTGGCAGGGTGAGCACCCGACAATTAAAAATAAAAAATAGCCCCTGCTAGTTGCTGACCTAGCAACCCAAAAGATAGTTGCATCTATCAAGTAGGAAATTAAGGTACCACTTATTAAGTGGGGAGGCTAATTTAACTAATTTACAATTCCATAAAAATCATCGTTGGAATGAGGAAGTGCCGTCGCAGTGGATGATGAAGCAGTTGCTCCCCCTGTGGCCACAATCGAACATCCCCTCAGGAGAAGGTTAAATTGCCTCTGCGTCTGTCTCTGTCTTCGTTCTATATGTATATGGCATTGAATGTTTGCCTTATATGTATACAATGTGATCCGCCCTGAGTCCCCTTCCGGGTGAGAAGGGCGGAATATAAATACTGTAAATAAATAAAACCCAGAATCTCAATCAGTGTTTGAGACCGGATGAGAGACTCCCTCCTGGGCACACAGAAGACAGGGCAACTGGAAGGCGCTGAACAGACTGCACTCTGGCAGCACAAGATGCAGAGCCAACCTTAAGAAATGGGGCTACAAAGTGGAGTCCACGACATGCGGGTGTGGAGGGGAGCAAACCACAGGCCACCTATTACAATTCAGTCTGAGCCCTTCCACATGCATAATGGAGGGCCTTCTTACAGCAACACCAGAGGCACTCCAAGTGGCCAGCTACTGGTCAAAGAGCATTTAGTATAATGCCAAGTTTTCTTTTTAAAAAAACAAACTTTGTTTGTGTTTTCAAATACATCACAACTTGTAACCTTGATTTGCTTCTAACACAATAAATGAATAAATTATTATTATTATTATTATTATTATTATTAATAAAACTGGGTGTGGTCCATCTTTTTTTTTTTTTTGTCCCCCACAGAATGCCCCGGCACCGGCAGTGACCAGGCAGGCAAGGCCGATGCCTGCAAGGGGTGCCCCAACCAGGGAATCTGCTCCTCGGGGAAGCCAGTGGGGCCTGACCCAGGTAAGGAGGAGAAGGAGGACTACAAGTCCCAGAATTATTATTTTGGAGCATGTGCAGAAAAGTTGGCCCCAAACCCTTCACAATTGCCAGATCTAAAAGAAAGGATTCTCATTCTGTGGCCTAGCCTTTTTAATTGTGTTTTTTTTCCCACTCTGAAGCCATTGAAGAAATCAAGGAGAAAATAAAAACTGTGAAGCACAAGCTGCTGGTTTTGTCCGGGAAAGGGGGCGTGGGCAAGAGCACCTTCAGTGCTCACTTGGCGCACGGCTTGGCCCAGGATGAAGCCACGCAGGTCAGTGCCCTTCTTCCAATGCCATTTAAAAACATTTGGATTCTTCTGTTATCAGCAGTTTCCAAAGTGTGAAGACGAGAGCAGGAGGCCCATTCCTATGCGAGAATTCCTCCAGCTTAAAAACAGTTTGTTTACATATTATGCCAGGGATCCATTCCAGAGCATTTCATGTGTAATAATTAATATATATAATCTGGAACCCTATTTTTCTGACCTGGAATACACAAAGCCTTAGGCTTCCAGCATCCCATAGAATCATGCTGAGAGACCTACAAAATGCCTGAATCCTCTCTTAATTGTAAACATCCCTAGTCCTAATAAAATGGCTTTGATCATTGCTGTTTATTATTTATTTAGTTATTTAATACATTTATATCCCTCCCTTCTCACCCTGAAGGGGACTCAGAGCGGCTTACAAATTAAATTTACATACAATATTATATTATTAGCATAGCACAATACTGGCAATAAATTACAATATTGTACTATATATATTGTAATATTATTAATAATATTGCATGTAATATATAATATATAATTAATATTATTATATTGTATTATTAGTATTATATTGTATTACAAAATAATATTATTAATATTATATGCATATACAATATATTGTTGGATTCAAACCTGGTGCTTTCTCTTCCCTCCATCCTAGGTTGCTCTGCTGGACATTGACATTTGCGGGCCGTCAATCCCAAAAATCATGGGCCTAGAAGGTGAACAGGTATAAAAGTAGTGACTGAAAGAAAACCTCATGTGGTTAGATGTTTCTTTGGGTTTTTGTATGGAACAGAAAGCTTGACCCGCAGTATCTTAAGTCTCTTATTGGTTGACATTCTGCTTGCTCTTAGACATTTATATGTGGGTTTCTTGTTTTGCTGTACAACTTTCTTTATAGGAGAGTTAAATCATCCTGTCATTTTACATAATAACAATATCTTATTGAAATATTTCCATTTTCAGGTTCACCAGAGTGGTTCGGGATGGTCCCCAGTGGTGAGTTGCCTATTTTGTAACATTCTCATACTTAGGCTGATGCAAGCCATGTAGATTGTAGCCTTCAAGGAAATGAGAATGGAGTACCTTCCCTTGTAGCATCTTCAAGCTTGCATAAATATATCTGATACTGTACTACTTTATAGCTGTTTGCTTATATTGGCCTCAATCAAGTCTAGGAACAATAGCGCTTAGCTTGTTACAGTGTAATACACACACAGGCCTTCAGAATAAAGGCAGTAAAGATCGAGACACCTCGGGTACAGAATTCACAATATTTGTAATCCACACTGTGTCTTTTTTCACTCTGAAATGGGTTTTTGTTCTCTCTTTGTTATAAAAGTATGTTGAAGAAAACCTGGGTGTTATGTCGGTGGGGTTCTTGCTCAGCAGCCCAGATGATGCAGTGATTTGGAGAGGACCCAAAAAGAACGGTTTGTACCTCAGAGGAAAAGGGAAAATCAGATACAAATAACCAAAGCCTAAAAAGTCTGACGTCACCTTGAGTCCTGGTTTTTGAGACAAGTCAGATCCTAAGGACTGAAAAGCCCCGGCTTATACTCAAGTGAGAGTCCTGGCTGGCTTATCCTTGAGTAATCAGAGTTGGACAGTCTTATCTTATTAAAGTCTTATTATTATCTTAAATTACAGTTTTATGTAAATATTCAAAAACATTTAACCTACTGATGCCTCAAATAATGTAATTTTATTGGTTTTTTATTTTTATTTTTGAAATTGATCCGTAGCTGCTGCATTTCCCACCCTCATCTTATACTTGAGTCAATAACTTTTCCCAATTTTTTGTAGTAAAATTAAGTGTCTCGGCTTATATTCTGGTCGGCTTATACTCGAGTTTATATGGTATCAACTTCTGAGTTTATTGCTTTCATTTCCAGAGAAGTTTCCAGTAGAGGGCAGAAGAGAATGGCAGACATAGCTTCAGTGGGAACATAAACCATAATATCATACATATCTTTTGCTGCTGTCAGCCTTCAAGTCATTTCCAACTTATATAATAATAATAATAAAATAATAAAACTTTATTTATACCCCGCCACCATCTCCCCGACGGGGACTCGGGGCGGCTTACATGGGGCCATGCCCAGAACAATACAATATAACAAAATATAAAAGAACAACACATCATAACACATTGAACAATACAATTGATAATAATATACATTACAATGCAAAATCAGGGAAACAATAAAAACAAGGGCGGGCCACATGAACACTAAGTTAAAACTCAGGGTGAGAAAGAAATAAGAATAAAAACCACAAAGAACAGGGTCATAAGATAGTGGTTACTTATGGAACTAATGGTTCCCTTAAGGGAGGCATGGGCAAACCTTGGCCCTCCAGGTGTTTTGGACCTCAACATTGCGGGAGTTGAAGTCCAAAACACTGTTTGTTCATGAATGCCCTAAGGTGAGCCCATCACAGGATTTCTCGGCAAGAAAAACCTCTGAAATGCATGGGCCAGTGGGCAACTTGAAGGCAAATGCACACACAATTCTTTTAGACGGATTCTGAGTGTATTTCTTATTTCCAGGAATGATCAAGCAGTTCCTTCGCGACGTCGACTGGGGGGACATTGACTACCTGGTGGTAGACACTCCACCTGGGACCTCCGACGAACACCTGTCCGTCGTGCAGTATCTCAGTGCTGCCGGCATCGATGGCGCCCTGATCATCACCACCCCCCAGGCACTATTCTTTTCTTTTTAAAATAATGATTGTTAATAGAATGTGGGGAGTGGGGAAGGATAAAAGAATGAATATCAAGTTGGGTTTTTTTCACATCCTATTTTGTGTTGTTACTACATTTCTGTAGTGCTGACTTCCTCCTACTATATAATATCACTGATTTCTTAAATGATAAAAAGGTAAACATTTATTACCATTTAGGAGCCCCGGTGGCAAAGTGTGTTAAAGCACTGAGCTGCTGAACTTGCAGACCGAAAGGTCGCAGGTTCAAATCCCGGGAGTGGAGTGAGCGCCCGCTGTTAGCTCCAGCTTCTGCCAACCTAGCAGTTTGAAAGCATGCCCATGTGAGTAGATCAATAGGTACAGCTCCGGCGGGAAGGTAAGGGCACTCCATGCAGTCATGCTGGCCACATGACCTTAGAGGTGTCTACGGACAACGCCAGCTCTTCGGCTTAGAAATGGAAATGAGCACCAACCCCCAGAGTCGGTCACGACTGGACTTAACGTCAGGGGAAACCTTTACCTTTTTATGTGTTTTAAATGCAATTGTTTTAATTGATATATTGTATTACTGTTTTATCTTTTTTATATTGTGATTTGTAGTATGTTGCTTATATTTTGTCCTTATGTTGTTTGGGCCGCTGCCCCATGTAAGCCGCCCTGAGTCCCCGCGGGGAGATGGTGGCGGGGTATAAATAAAGTATTATTATTATTATTATTATTATTATTATTATTATTAAACATTGGGTTTATCAAATAAGATACATGATTTTTAAGCATGGCCCATAAAGCTGTATTTAATTTTCCCTCTAAAATCCCCCAAGAGTTTTTCTCTGCCCTCTGGCCATAAATATACAGTCACTTGATGACATTCCACTGTTTGATTTGTTTCCTTATTAAAAGGAGGTTGCGCTTCAGGATGTTCGAAAGGAGGTCAACTTCTGTCGTAAGGTGAAGCTGCCCATCATCGGCGTGGTTGAAAATATGAGTGGCTTTGTATGCCCAAAGTGCAAGGTAATGTGGGATAGTGATGTATTTATTTATTTATTTACAGTATTTATATTCCGCGCTTCTCACCCCGAAGGGGACTCAGGGTGGATCACAATGTGCACATATAATGGCAAACATTCAATGCCATATAAACATAGAGACAGAGACAAAGATGCAGAGGCGATTTAACATTCTCCAGATTCCAGCTTCCTGAGATGCTCAATTCCGGTCACAGGGGGAGCAGCTGTTTCATCATCCATTGTGGCATCTTGATGGATACTTCCTCATTCCAAACAGGAGCTGGACGAGTTTTATGGTGTTGTAAATTAGTTAAATTTGCCTCCCCACAGAGCGGTACCTAAATTCCTACTTCATAGATAGAACTATCTTTCGGTTGCTTAGGTCAACAATGAGCAGGGGCTATTTTTTATTTCAATTGTCGGGTGCTCACCCCGACACGGGCTGGCCTCGAACTCACAACCTCTTGGTCAGAGTGATTTATTGCAGCTGGCTACTTAACCAGCTGCGCCACAGCCCGGTCCCATATATACAGTATATACAGTAGAGTCTCACTTATCCAAGCTAAACGGGCCAGCAGAAACTTGGATAAGCGAATATCTTCGATAATAAGGAGGGATTAAGGAAAAGCCTATTAAACATCCAATTAGGTTATGATTTTACGAATTAAGCACCAAAACAACATGCTATACAACAAATTTGACAGAAAAAGTAGTTCAATACGCAGTAATGTTATGTTGTAATTACTGTATTTACGAATTTAGCACCAAAATAATTATGATATATTGAAACCATTGACTACAAAAATGGCTTGGATAATCCAGAAGCTTGGTTAAGCGAAGCTTGGATAAGTGAGACTCTACTGTACATGCTTTTGTGGTTGCATATTCATGATGTTTTAATATGTAATGTTATGGATGCATTTGACTATATTGTGCCCTGCCTTGAGCTAAAAAAGGAGGCAAGTAATAAATTATTATTATTATCATTACCATTGTGATGGTTATTATTATTATTTCTGAAGTGGCGTCATTCTTTGTGTTTATGTGTTGCACATGGAGGCAGATCTAGTAATGCAAAAGGGCCGTATTTTGATGGGAAGGGTTTGCATGTGCTTGTTTTCCTTTCTTTTTAGATTGCGGAGTGTGCTCTAACCCTCCCTCTGTTTTGCAGAAAGAGTCACAGATCTTCCCTCCAACCACCGGCGGGGCAGAGGCCATGTGCCAAACTTATAACCTGCCTCTCCTGGGGAAAGTGCCTCTGGACCCTCAAATAGGTAAATGCAGTGTCTTGAAGGCACTTTTCCTCTTTGCTTTGGGTCTTGGAAACTGAGACACAATGCAAAAGAATATACAGGCAGTCCCCGAGTTAGTTACAAGATGACTATGTACTAAGTGACAGGCAGGCTATCTATAAATATAGTAATATAATATATAGTACTATATATAGTAATTTTTGAAAGTTCTTGGAGAACGGGAGAAGAACCAGCAGATTGGAGGAGGGCGAATGTGGTCCCGATCTTCAAGAAGGGGAAAAAGGACGACTCAAACAATTACCGTCCGGTCAGCCTCATGTCGATACCAGGCAAAATCCTGGAAAAGATCATTAAGGAAGTGGTCTGCAAACACTTAGAAACAAATGCAGTCATTGCTAATAGTCAACACGGATTTACCAAAAACAAGTCATGCCAGACTCATCTGATCTCTTTTTTTGATAAAGTTACAAGCTGGGTAGATGCAGGGAATGCCGTGGATGTAGTGTATCTGGATTTCAGTAAGGCCTTCGACAAAGTCTCTCACGACCTTCTGGCAAACAAACTAGTAAAATGTGGGCTAGACAAAACTACGGTTAGGTGGATCTGTAATTGGCTAAGCGAACGAACCCAAAGGGTGATTCTCCCCAATGCGTCGTCTTCATCTTGGAAAGAAGTCACGAGTGGAGTGCCGCAAGGTTCCGTCCTGGGCCCGGTTCTGTTCAACATCTTTATTAACGACTTAGACGAAGGGTTAGAAGGCACGATCATCCAGTTTGCAGACGACACCAAACTGGGAGGGAGAGCCAACACTCCAGAAGACAGGAGCAGAATCCAAAACGATCTTGACAGACTAGAGAGATGGGCCGAAACTCACAAAATGAAGTTCAACAGGGACAAATGCAAGATACTTCACTTCGGCAGAGGAAATTGAATGTAAAGATACAGATTGGGGGACGATGCCTGGCTAGACAGCAGTATGTGTGAAAAAGACCTTGGAGTCCTCGTGAACAACAAGTTAAACATGAGCCAACAATGTGATGCAGCTGCTAAAAAAGCCAACGGGATTCTGGCCTGCATCAATAGGGGAATAGCGTCTAGATCCAGGGAAGTCCTGCTCCCCTCTATTCTGCCTTGGTCAGACCACACCTGGAATACTATGTCCAATTCTGGGCACCGCAGTTGAAGGGAGATGTTGACAAGCTGGAAAGCGTCCAGAGGAAGGCAACTAAAATGATCAAAGGTCTGGACAACAAGCCCTATGAGGAGCGGCTTGAAGAACTAGGCATGTTTAGCCTGCAGAAGAGAAGGCTGAGAGGAGACATGATCGCCGTGTACAAATACATGAGGGGAAGTCATAGGGAGGAGGGAGCAAGCTTGTTTTCTGCTGCCCTGCAGACTAGGACACGGAACAATGGCTTCAAACTACAGGAAAGGAGATTCCGCCTGAACATCAGGAAGAACTTCCTCACTGTGAGAAGGGCTGTTCGGCAGTGGAACTCTCCCCAGGGCTGTGGTGGAGGCTCCTTCTTTGGAGGCTTTTAAACAGGCTGGATGGCCATCTGTGGGGGTGCTTTGAATGTGATTTCCTGCTTCTTGGCAGGGGGTTGGACTGGATGGCCCATGAGGTCTCTTGCAATTCTACGATTCTATGATTCTAATATTGAGATGAGTTGTTTTCCCCCACTGGGCAATCTGAAGGCATTGGATGTGTCCTGGAGATATTGGGAAACACAACAAAGGGCAAGAGCATTTATTCTGTGGTTTGTGAGCTAAAAGAGGGGTGCTTCTCTGTGTGGCTTTTGACCAGACTTTGCCCGGTTGTCCTTCTCTCGCTCCAGGAAAGAGCTGCGATAAAGGAGAGTCCTTCTTCTCTGCGGCACCAAACTCTCCGGCTGCATTGGCCTACAGGGAGATCATCCAAAGTAAGCCCAGAATCCGGAAGGTGGGGGAAGGCTGCGGGACAGAAATGCCGGCATCCTCCACAGTCGAGTCATATGTTTGCCTTTATTTATTTATTATTTATTTACTACATTTATATCCCGCTCTTCTCACCCCGAAGGGGACTCAGAGCAGCTTACAAATCAAATGAACATCTATACAGTAGAGTCTCACTTATCCAAGACTCGCTTATCCAACGTTCTGGATTATCCAACGCATTTTTGTAGTCAATGTTTTCAATACATCGTGATATTTTGGTGCTAAATTCGTAAATACAGTAATTACTACATAGCATTACTATAATTGTTTTATTGTTGTATCATTGATATTTGATTGTTTTATCGGGCTAGGCCCCATGTAAGCCGCCCCGAGTCCCTTCGGGAAGATGGGGCGGGGTATAAAAATAAAGTTATTATTATTATTATTATTATTATTATTATTATTATTATTAAAAAATATTTAACCTACTCATGCCTCAATTAATGTAATTTTATTGGTATCTGTTTTTATTTCTGAAATTTCCCACCCTCGGCTTATACTGGAGTCAATGTTTTCCCAGTTTTTTTGTGGTAAAATGAGGTGCCTCGGCTTATATTCGGGTCGGCTTATACTCGAGTATATACGGTATATAATATATAATTAATACTAGCTGTGCCTGGCCACGCGTTGCTGTGGCTAGGACTTAATTTTTCTTTTCTTTTTGTTGTATGAACGAAGAGGCGTGAATGAGAGGTTGTGCTGTCAGTTTTCAAGGTTGTGGGGCGTTTAGTTTAGTTGTTTTGTCCGGTGCCGTGATTCCATTACCCTTTTATATATATAGATATTTAGCCTCACATTTCACCTCCGTTTCTTCCATCTTTTTGCAGAAATCCAGGACTATTGCAGCCGAAACCAGCCTCAGGCGCAAGAGAACACTTGAGTAACAAGGAGGGTTTGAGAAGCCATAGGAAAGCACCCATCACCTTAAGCCTGTCTGTATAGGAATGCTTAAATTGTTCGATTTTGGAAATAAATTAAAGTTAATAAATGCCTACTTGAATTGTTTTTTCTTTTCTTTTACGGACAATGGTACAATGTTTCACTACAAGAGACACACTGAATGCTTGATTGCTCTTAGTAACGGTTATTTTCCATCACATGTGAAGCCAACCATTGAGAAAGTTAGACGGTGTTTTTATTTTTAAAAGTACATCTCTTTTTCTATTTCAGGAGTGTTTCTGGCGTCGCTTCCGTCTGCTTCGCATCCGCTTTGCTCTTCAGTTAGTCTCAAAACCATATAAAGGCACATTTTTCCTTCGGGACTATGACCATCTCACAGTCTGAAATGGCATAGAAGAATAACTTAAACAACATTACTATTATTATTACTACTACTATATATTTTTGCATATCTATTTTTTATCTCTATTGATATTGTGGGATATATATGGTATACTAGAATGGCATAGAATAATAACTGAAATGGCATTATTACAGTAGAGTCACTTATTCAACACTCACCTATCCAATGTTCTGGATTATCCAACGCATTTTTGTAGTCAATGTTTTCAATACATCATGATATTTTGGTGCTAAATTCGTAAATACAGTAATTGCAACATAACATTACTGAGTATTGAACTACTTTTTCTGTCAAATTTGTTGTATAACATGATGTTTTGGTGCTTAATTTGTAAAATCATAATCTAATTTGATGTTTAATAGGCTTTTCCTTAATCCCTCCTTATTATCCAACATATTAGCTTATCCAACATTCTGCTGGCCCGTTTATGTTGGATAAGTGAGACTCTACTGTAGTAGTAATTCTTGTTTTATATTTGTACAAATATCAATAAGTCTCAAAGGAGCTCAAATGTCCAAACTATTATTTGTATATTATTAATATTAGTGGTAATATTATTTAGTCTTATTTGTAGTAGTAATAGTAGTATTAATATTAGTATGCATGTTATAAATATTGATAGTAGTATTAATAATACTTGTATTATTATTATTTATAGTAAGTAAAATAAGTAGTAATTCTTATTTTATATTTGTACAAATATCAATAAGTCTCAAAGGAGCTCAAATGTCCAAACTATTATTTGTATATTATTAATATTAGTGGTAATGTTATTTAGTTAGTCTTATTTGTAGTAGTAATAGTAGTATTAATATTAGTATACATGTTATAAATATTGATATTAGTATTATTCATATTATTATTATTTATATTATTAATATCCAGATGCATCTTACCCATCATCCCTTTTTTTGGTCTCCTTTTAATGATTCCGGGTCCCCATCCCTTTCAGGACCGTTTTCTGGAATTCCTCCGGCATTTCCTGCAAAATTGAGAAATGATCTGTCAATAAGACCCCCCATATCCGCACAACAAGAGCTTTGTTTATCCACATACAGAATGTGTTTCTCTAGGCATTTTGTAGGCTGTCCAATGTGACTGGCATTCTTGGTCTGGAGGTCCTGGGTTGAGCCAACAGAGTGATGCTGCAGCTTAAAAGGCCAATGTGATTCTAGGCAGCATCAATAAGAGTCTAGACCGGTGATGGCCAACCTATGACACGCATGTCAGCACTGACACGCCTAGCCATTTTTGCTGACACGCTGCTGCATGCAGATTGATTGGATGACTAATGTCTTTTGTGGCCAAATTTGGTGTGATTTGGTCCAGTGGTTTTGTTGTTTACTCCATGGGAATTGTGCACATTACATTTATATTTATATTTTTATATATATATATATATATATATATATATATATATATATTCATTCTATTATTATTCTATTATTATTGTAGTATTATATTATTACTATTACAGCAGAGTCTCACTTATCCAACACTCGCTTATCCAACGTTCTGGATTATCGAAGGCATTTTTGTAGTCAATGTTTTCAATACATTGTGATATTTTGGTGCTAAATTCGTAAATACAGTAATTACTACATAGTATTACTGTGTATTGAACTACCTTTTCTGTCAAATTTGTTGTATAACATGATGTTTTGGTGCTTAATTTGTAAAATCATAAACTAATTTGATGTTTAATAGGCTTTTGCTTAATCCCTCCTTGTTATCCAAGATATTCGCTTATCCAAGCTTCTGCCAGCCCATTTAGCTTGGATAAGTGAGACTCTATTATTATTATTATTATTATTATTATTATTATTATTATTATTAACATTGAGGCTGGGTGGCCATCTGTCAGGGATGCTTTGCTTGTGTTTTTGGTGCACAAAGGCAGAAGGGGGTTGGACTAAATGGCCCAAGGGGTCTCTTCCAACCCTCTTTATTAATAATAATAATAATAATAATAATAATAATAATAATAATAACAACAACAACATTGAGGCTGGGTGGCCATCTGTCAGGGGTGCTTTGCTTGTGTTTTTGGTGCACAAAGGCAGAAGGGGGTTGGACTAAATGGCCCAAGGGGTCTCTTCCAACCCTCTTTATTAATAATAATAATAATAATAATAATAATAATAATAATAATAATAACAACAACAACATTGAGGCTGGGTGGCCATCTGTCAGGGGTGCTTTGCTTGTGCTTTTGGTGCACAAAGGCAGAAGGAGTTGGACTAAATGGCTCAAGGGGTCTCTTCCAACCCTCTTTATTATTATTATTATTAACATTGAGGCTGGGTGGCCATCTGTCAGGGATGCTTTGCTTGTGCTTTTGGTGCACAAAGGCAGAAGGAGTTGGACTAAATGGCTCAAGGGGTCTCTTCCAACCCTCTTTTTTTTATTATTATTATTATTATTATTAATAATAATAATAATATTGAGGCTGGGTGGCCATCTGTCAGGGGTGCTTTGCTTGTGTTTTTGGTGCACAAAGGCAGAAGGAGTTGGACTAAATGGCTCAAGGGGTCTCTTCCAACCCTCTTTATTATTATTATTATTATTAACATTGAGGCTGGGTGGCCATCTGTCAGGGGTGCTTTGCTTGTGCTTTTGGTGCACAAAGGCAGAAGGAGTTGGACTAAATGGCTCAAGGGGTCTCTTCCAACCCTCTTTTTTATTATTATTATTATTATTATTAATAATAATATTGAGGCTGGGTGGCCATCTGTCAGGGGTGCTTTGCTTGTGTTTTTGGTGCACAAAGGCAGAAGGAGTTGGACTAAATGGCTCAAGGGGTCTCTTCCAACCCTCTTTATTATTATTATTATTATTATTATTATTATTATTATTATTAATAATATTGAGGCTGGGTGGCCATCTGTCAGGGGTGCTTTGCTTGTGCTTTTGGTGCACAAAGGCAGAAGGAGTTGGACTAAATGGCTCAAGGGGTCTCTTCCAACCCTCTTTTTATTATTATTATTATTATTATTATTATTATTAATAATAATAATAATATTGAGGCTGGGTGGCCATCTGTCAGGGGTGCTTTGCTTGTGTTTTTGGTGCACAAAGGCAGAAGGAGTTGGACTAAATGGCTCAAGGGGTCTCTTCCAACCCTCTTTATTATTATTATTATTATTAACATTGAGGCTGGGTGGCCATCTGTCAGGGGTGCTTTGCTTGTGCTTTTGGTGCACAAAGGCAGAAGGAGTTGGACTAAATGGCTCAAGGGGTCTCTTCCAACCCTCTTTATTATTATTATTATTATTATTATTATTATTATTATTATTATTATTATTAACATTGAGGCTGGGTGGCCATCTGTCAGGGGTGCTTTGCTTGTGCTTTTGGTGCACAAAGGCAGAAGGAGTTGGACTAAATGGCTCAAGGGGTCTCTTCCAACCCTCTTTATTATTATTATTATTATTATTATTATTATTATTATTATTAACATTGAGGCTGGGTGGCCATCTGTCAGGGGTGCTTTGCTTGTGCTTTTGGTGCACAAAGGCAGAAGGAGTTGGACTAAATGGCTCAAGGGGTCTCTTCCAACCCTCTTTATTATTATTATTATTATTATTATTATTATTAACATTGAGGCTGGGTGGCCATCTGTCAGGGGTGCTTTGCTTGTGCTTTTGGTGCACAAAGGCAGAAGGAGTTGGACTAAATGGCTCAAGGGGTCTCTTCCAACCCTCTTTATTATTATTATTATTATTATTAACATTGAGGCTGGGTGGCCATCTGTCAGGGGTGCTTTGCTTGTGCTTTTGGTGCACAAAGGCAGAAGGAGTTGGACTAAATGGCTCAAGGGGTCTCTTCCAACCCTCTTTATTATTATTATTATTATTATTATTATTATTATTATTATTATTATTATTATTAACATTGAGGCTGGGTGGCCATCTGTCAGGGGTGCTTTGCTTGTGCTTTTGGTGCACAAAGGCAGAAGGGGATTGGACTCAATGGCCCAAAGGGTCTCTTTCAACCCACTTGTTGTTGTTGTTGTTGTTGTTGTTGTTGTTGTTGTTGTTAATTATTATTGTTCGGTGGCCAACTATAGTCCGGCCCTCCAACGGTCCAAAGGATCGTGAACTGGCCCCCTGTTTAAAAAGTTTGGGGACCCCTGGTCTAGACTGGGAGAAGCCGTAGCCCCGCTTCCTTCTGCCTTGGCCAGACCTCACCTGATGTGTCTTCCTTCATTGCAGAACGAGGTTAGTTTGGATGGCATTTGGGGGTCCCTTTGTGGAACTTACCCTCTGGAACATCTTTTGCCCCGGGAATCTTGCAGTGACGTTTCTGTGCATGGCTTGGGACCCTCCGAGTTTGCAGTGGATGTAGCCATAGAGGTTTGCCGCTTGGAGACAAATGCCGGCCGTGACCAGCGCCTGCCAAAGAAAGGACTTGTTTTCAGTCTCAATTCTAGCCAATCCTTGAAATAAACATCTCGGAAAAGTGGCTGAAAATACTGAGCGAACAAATTAAAAAATCCCAGGGTTGCCGCAACCTTTAACATAGAATCAAAGTGCTGCAGTTGTGCAGTGTGGACAAACTCCCTAGGAAATGCAAACTCCCATCCTTACCAGCCATTTGAGTTTCAAGGAGAACAAAGTGCTGAAGAAGAAGAGGGTCCATATGACGGGGCAGATAATCAATCCCAGCCAAAATATCCGGGCTTCGGCTTCGGTCGGAGCTGCAGCCGCGGAAGGGACCTGCCATAGGAAACAAGTGTCTTTAATCCCAGGAATCTTTGAAGTTCAGGGTTCGAGTCTCAGCAAGGCTCCCCAGAATGAAAATTTCCATGAAAATCCAAATTTTTAGACTCGACATGGAGCAATAGTTTTCAATATTGGATAAAAATGAGTTTGAATCTCTTCAAACTCTTGTATTTTACCTATGTATATTTGTCATATGTATTTAATAGTGTTTTGTTATAACTTGCTGTTTGAGCCTTGCTGTACTGTGGAGAGGCAGGTAATAAATTATAATAATTATTATCATTCATAATATATGTCAAACTATGATATTATTCATAATACTATAGGTGATCCCTCATGTCAGAGTATGATATTATTATTATCATTATCATTATTATCATTTCATAATATCATAAGCAATTCTTCATGAATGAATATGATGGATTATGATTATTATTCATAATATAAGCAATCCCTCATGTCTGAGTGTGATATTATTATTATTATTATTATTATTATTATTATTATTATCATTCATAATATCATAAGCAATCCTTTATGAATGAATATGATGTATTATGATTATGATTATTATTCGTGATGTAGGCATTTCTTTGTGTCCGAGTATGATATTATTATTCTTATCATAGGTGATCCCTCATGTCAGAGTATGATATTATTATTATTATCATTCATAATATCATAAGCAATCCTTTATTAATCAATATGATGTATTAAGATTATGGTTATTATTTGTAATATAGGCAATCCTTCGTGTCCGAGTATGATATTTTTCATAATATGATAGGTGATCCCTCATGTCAGTGTATGATATTATTATTATTATTATTATCATTCATAATATCATAAGCAATCCTTTATGAATCAATATGATGTATTATGATTATGATTATTATTCGTAATATAGGCAATCCTCCGTATCCAAGTATGATATTATTATTCATAATATCATAGGTGATCCCTCATTTCAGAGTATGATATTATTATTATTATTATTATTATTATTATTATTATTATTATTATTATCATTCATAATATCATAAGCAATCCCTCATGTCTGAGTGTGATATTATTATTATCATTCATAATATCATAAGCAATCCTTTACGAATCAATATGATATATTATGATTATGATTATTATTCGTAATATCATAGGTGATCCTCATGCCAAAGTATGATATTATTATTATTATTATTATTATTATTATTATTATTATTATTATTATTACTATCATTCATAATATCATAAGCAATCATTCATAATATCTTAAGCAATCCTTTATGAATCAATATGATGTATTATGATTATGATTATTATTCGTAATATAGGCAATCCTCTGTATCCAAGTATGATATTATTATTCATAATATCACAGGTGATCCTCATGTCAGAGTATGATATTATTATTATTATTGTTCATAATTTATGCAATCTCTTGTGTCTTGAGTTTATTATTATTATTATTATTATTAATAATAATATCATAGGTGATTCCTCATGTCATAGTATAATATTATTATTATTCATAATATAGGCAATCTCTTGTGTCTTGAGTTTATTATTAATAATAAATAATAATAATAAACTTTATTTTTATATCCCGCCCCATCTCCCCAAAGGGACTCGGGGCGGCTCACAACAGGGACAAGCCTGAACAACAACAACATATTTAACATAAACTTAAAACATTCCAACAATACACAAAATAAAATAATGGACAAATACATTAAAATCCAAGCAGATAAAATCAGAGTAATTAAAATCAACCCAGTGGGGTTATTATTATTATTACTATTATTATTCATAATATAGGTGATTCTCATTCAAGGGTTACGTTACTTCCTTAAATTCAATTTAAGTTACTAATTTCATTTCAGCACTGGAGTCCCTGGTGGCACAATGGGTTAAACCCTTGTGCTGGCAGGACTGCTGACTTGAAGGCTGGGTTGCTGACATGAAGGTTGCCAGTTCAAATCCAACCCGGGGAGAGTGCAGATGAGCTCCCTCTATCAGCTCCAGCTCCAGGCGGGGACATGAGAGAAGCCTCCTATAAGGATGGTAAAAACATCAAAACATCCAGGCATCCCCTGGGCAACGTCCTTGCAGACGGCCAATTCTCTCCCACCAGAAGCAACAAGCACTGCTAGTCCCAACCCTTGGTTCACTCCGATTTCTCCCTCGAACGATTCTGTTTTGATTGAGGCTGTTGTCAGCAAAAATCTTTTCAAGAAAATAGAAATGAGAATTCACCAGAAATGGGAACTACCAAATTCTAGAATTCAAATTCTGTGAGAGTGGAATCGCTTCCTCAAGCGGAGGCAACAAACTTCCTTAAAATCGAGTCGTTGCGTGCATCTGAAAACAATCTAAACAAAATTTAAGTTATTAATCCCAAATGTACTCTTTGAACCAGGGCCGTTTAGACTAGGATGCCTATCATCCCCTTGGCTATGATGACTGCGCCCAATGGGAGTTGTACTTTATACATTCATTCTTTTTCAGTTGGATTGCTATGTCTTCCTATAGAGAACCAGCTTGGTCTAGAGGACCCTTGGAGTTCCTTCCCGAATCTGCAAAAGTTTACCTTCTTGGCTTCGTAAACCCAGTGGCTCTTCCCATCTTCGTCGATCTGGTTCCACCAACGCAAGCCCACCAGGAGCCGGCCGGTGACGTTCTCATAGGAAAAGAGAAGGGAAAAAATCTCTTTATTTTGATAGATAGAAATACAAAGGTATATACAAAGGTATATAAATAATGTACACGACATCGATGTGTTGAAATAAAAGCACGCAAAGGATAGAAGGATGGGTAAATAGAGATGGATGGATGGAGTGTGTGCATCAGACAGGATGGATGGATGGATGGAGATAGAAGAGAGAGAGAGAGGGAGGGAGAGGCAGACTGATGGAGCCAGAAGGAGAGAAAGAAGGCAGACAGGATGAATGGATAGATAGAGGCAGAACAAGCCGACTGGATAGACGGATGGATGGACAGATGGACAGGCAGATAAATGATAGAGCAGGAAGACTGGATTGATGGATGGGTGGGTGGGTTGATAGATAGATAGATAGATAGATAGATAGATAGATAGATAGATAGATAGATGGATGGATAAGATAGATAAGATAGATGATAGATAGGATAGATAGATCAGATAGATTAGATAGATAGATAGGATAGATCAGATAAATAGATGAAATAGATATGATAGATAAAGATAGATAGATAGATAGATAGATAGATAGATAGATAGATACGATAGATAATAGATAAGATAAGATAGATAAGATAGGATAGATAGATAAGATAGGATAGATAGATAAGATAGATCAGATAGATAGATGAAATAGATAAGATAGATAAAGATAAATAGATACGATAGATACGATAGATAAGATAGATAAGATAGGATAGATAGATAATATACGATAGATAGATAAGATACGATAGATAGATTAGGATAGATAGAT
>NW_026943824.1:7169316-7289316 GCF_035594765.1 Anolis carolinensis
ACCAGAAGTCGAAGGAGAGGAGGACGAGGATGAGGACGAAGCAAGCGATGAAGCTCTTGCTGAACCAGTCGCAGAGCAAATAAGCCACGATGGCACTGACCCGGAAGAAAAGGTGGAAGAAGGTGGCCAGCGGGTGCCTGGAAGAAGACATTGGTCCGTCCATTGGTCCAGCTCTGACCGGCAGCTCTTTGCATTCATAAGAACATAAATGTTTCCCTTTCTACTGAACCAGACACATACATCTGTCCAATCTTATTAATAATCATCATTTATCCCAAATCACATCTGATTAAGGGTGGTTTTGGATCTGTTATTGCACTTGTAAGGAAATCACTGGTTTCCATATACAGTAGAGTCTCGCTTATCCAAGCTTCGCTCATTCAACTTTCTGTATTATCCAACACAGTCTGCCTCCTGCCCGGATCCACAACTGTTTCTCTAGTCAACAATTCTATCTATTTGCAGTCAATTCTTTTAGTAGTCAATGTTTTCAATACATTGCAATGTTTTGCTGCTAAGTTCATAAATACAATAATTACTACATAACGTTACCATATATTGAACTGCTTTTTCTGCCGATTTGTTGTAAAACATGATATTTTGGTGCTTAATTTGTAAAATCATAATGTAATTTGATGTTTCCTTAATCCCTCCTTATTATCCAACATTTTTACTTATCCAATGTTCTGCTGGCCTGTTTATGTTGGATAAGCAAGACTCTATTGTAACCCTAAAGCAATTATATTATTTATTTATAATATTTATAATATTAATTATCTTTACTTTTACCTAATCTTACTCATCAATTGTCCTATACTCATTTGTCAAACTTAACTAATAATACTCTGACATATCTTCCAATAGGCCTTTATTCAAAATTTCACCTGACCTAAGAGTGGTATTATTATTATTATTATTATTATTATTATTATTATTATTATTATTATTATTATTTTATTATGACACAGCAAACAAGATAGATATGCTGGATTTCGTATCACAAAATCACAAGTCGAACACTTCCCAAGTGTCTAGGACTGTGTGATGTATTTTCGGATGATGCGCACAGATCCCAGTCGGGTGGCCTTTTGCATTTGGCAGATTGTAATTTTGTCAATGTCTATTGTTTCCAAAGGCTTATTATTATTATTATTATTATTATTATTATTATTATTATTATTATTATTATTATTATTATTGTATGGCACAGCAAACAAGATAGATATGCTGGATTTCGTATCACAAAATCTCAAGTCGAAAACTTCCCAAGTGTTTAGGACTGTGTGATGTATTTTCGGATGATGCGCACAGATCCCAGTAGGGTGGCCTTTTGCATTTGGCAGATTGTAATTTTGTCAATGTCTATTGTTTCCAAAGGCTTATTATTATTATTATTATTATTATTATTATTATTATTATTATTATTATTATTGTATGGCACAGCAAACGAGATCTATATGCTAGATTTCGTATCACAAAATCAGAAGTTGAACACTTCCCAAGTGTTTAGGACTGTGTCATGTATTTTCATATGATGTGTGCAGATCCCAGTAGGGTGGCCTTTTGCAGTTGGCAGATTGTAATTTTGTCAATGTCTATTGTATTATTATTATTTTATTGTATGACACAACAAACAAGATAGACATGCTGGATTTTATATCACAAAACCACAAGTCGTGTTATTATTATTATTATTATTATTATTATTATTATTATTATTATTATTATTATTATTATTATTGTATGGCACAGCAAACGAGATCTATATGCTAGATTTCGTATCACAAAATCAGAAGTTGAACACTTCCCAAGTGTTTAGGACTGTGTCATGTATTTTCATATGATGTGTGCAGATCCCAGTAGGGTGGCCTTTTGCAGTTGGCAGATTGTAATTTTGTCAATGTCTATTGTATTATTATTATTATTATTATTATTTGATACACAACAGGAGTATTACACAGCAAACAAGATCACTATGCTGGCTGTTGTATTGGATCACATGTTGGACACTTCCCAAGTGTCTAGGACTATGGGATGTAGGGTGGCCTTTTGATAAAGTCCTGCTTTTATCCTAATCTTTGCAAACTGCTTCCCTATCTATGAATAAATTATCATAAATTATTGCCTAAGGCGTTGCTTTCTACCTGATTTTGGCTTTGCTCAGCGCCAGCTCCTCTTCGCTTCCAAAGTCAAGAGAGACATCTTCGGTGTCGTCTGTCAAAGTCTGGAAAATGCACCAAAATCAGAGGAAAAATAAAACCCTGCTTTTTTTTTGAGTGGCGTTTTGGAGCCAGTGCATTAGCTCATTGGGATGCTGGATAATTCAGGACTTTTCTCCCCATTATCCCCCTCCTTTCTGGATTAACAGACCATCTTCAACATTAAAAAGGACACGTTTTACAGGCTCCCGTTGCTTCCTTAAATGCAAACATTCTCATGTAAACAATGCTAAAGATCAGATTTGGGGTGATCGAGAGGTGAAGATATGGGGTTCCATAATGAAAAATGTCTTAATCCAGCCCCCTTTTTGTTTCCCTTAAATCCCCCTTTGAATGTCTTACCTGCTTCATCATCTCTTCTCGGCGGAAGTGATGCTGCGGCGAGTTTCCTGCATCCTTCCTCCCGTTGCCATGGAAACCGAGGTCCCGCTGGACCGATTCAATAGGAAGGAAACACTCGTTGCCAGGAAGGGAGAAATTTATTATTATTATTATTATTATTATTATTATTATTATTATTATTATTATTTTATGACACAGCAAACAAGATAGATATGCTGGATTTCATATCACAAAATCACAAGTCGAACACTTCCCAAGTGTCTAGGACTGTGTGATTTATTATTATTATTATTATTATTATTATTATTATTATTATTATTATTATTATTATATTGTATGACACAGCAAACAAGATAGACATGCTGGATTTCATATCACAAAATCACAAGTCGAACACTTCCCAAGTGTCTAGGACTGTGTGATGTATTTTCGGATGAATTATATTATAATATTATAATAATTCGGATGAATTATTATTATTATTATTATTATTATTATTCCCCTGCTTTTGTCTCCAGATTACAGTCCATAGCGGCTCGCAACCTTAAAAACAATGCAATTAAAAAATATACACTATGCAAATCTTTGTATAACAGCTTACAATTGTTGAAACAAAATAAGTTAAAATTGAGAAACTGATTGAGATGCACATCAAGAATTTCCCAAGGGATGATGGGAGTTGTAGTCCAGGAAATTTCTCCAAAATTGCGAGCACAATTTGCATAGCTATCTATTATGAGTGCATCTACATTGCAGAATTAATGCAGTTTCAAACCTCCTTGGCTCAGTGCTATGGGATCCTGGGAGTTGTAATGGGCAGAGAAGACATTGTAAAACTACAAATCCCAGGGTTTCCATTGCATGGAGCCAAGGCTGCTGAAGTGGTACTAAACTGCATTAATTCCACAGTGTGGATGCACCCAGAGAAATGTCCCTACAAAACTACAAATCCAAGAGTTTCCATCGCATTGAGCCATGGATGCTAAAGTGGTACCAAACCGCATCAATTCCACAGTGTGGCTTCACCCAGAGAAATGTCCCTCCAAAACTACAAATCCAAGTGTTTCCATCGTATTGAGCCATGGATGCTAAAGTAGTACTAAACCGCATCAATTCCACAGTGTGGCTTCACCCAGAGAAATGTCCCTCCAAAACTACAAATCCAAGTGTTTCCATCGTATTGAGCCATGGATGCTAAAGTGGTACCAAACCGCATCAATTCCACAGTGTGGCTTCACCCAGAGAAATGTCCCTCCAAAACTACAAATCCAAGTGTTTCCATCGTATTGAGCCATGGATGCTAAAGTAGTACTAAACCGCATCAATTCCACAGTGTGGCTTCACCCAGAGAAATGTCCCTCCAAAACTACAAATCCAAGTGTTTCCATCGTATTGAGCCATGGATGCTAAAGTAGTACCAAACCGCATCAATTCCACAGTGTGGATTCACCCAGAGAAATGTCCCTCCAAAACTACAAATCCCAGAGTTTCCATTGCATGGAGCCAAGGCTGCTCAAGTGGTACCAAACCGCATCAATTCCACAGTGTGGATGCACCCAGAGAAATGTCCCTCCAAAACTACAAATCCCAGGGTTTCCATTGCATTGAGCCACGGATGCTCAAGTGGTACCAAACCGCATCAATTCCACAGTGTGAATTCACCCAGAGAAATGTCCCTCCAAAACTACAAATCCAAGAGTTTCCATAGAATGAAGCCATTGCTGCTAAAGTGTTACCAAACTGCATTAATTCCACAGTGTGGATTCATCCAGAGAAAAATAAATGTCCCCTCAAAACTACAAATCCCAGGGTTTCCATCGCATGGAACCATGGATGCTAAAGTGGTATCAAACCGCATTAATTCCACAGTGTGGATTCACCCAGAGAAGAATAAATGTCCCTGCAAAATTGTAAATCCAAGGGTCTTCATAGCATGGAGCTCAAGTGGTACCAAATTGTATTAATTCCACAGTGTGGATGCCACCCAAAACCATCCCGAATTGGAAAGTGAAAATATAAGGGAGCATTTGGTGTGGATCCAAATATGATTGACACCTGGCCAAGCCAAGGATTCAAGGAAACAAACAAAAGCGGGAGATTAAGCCACGCGTTTCGGGGAAGCCATGTGACTTCAAGGAAGCCATGTGCTTATGTCCCATGTTGAAGCAACAAGCGGGTGTTTGTTTTAGCTGCGAACTCTGGCACCCAAACGGCGTCTTCAAACTTTGAGCCGTGCCAAACAGGCCTCCGTGAAACTCAAGCCCATTCAACGGGAAACGTGCCGACAACAGTAATGCCAAGTCATGTTCACAGTGGTGTTTAGTGTTTGCCATGGGCTTACTGGTTGCAATGGTTTCATGTTGGGATGCAAGGATGGCACACTTAGGAGATCTGGGTTTGAATCCTCATTGGATTTCATTGGGACACTATACAACAGACAACTTGGAAAAGCCTGGAAAACTCACAGCAACCCAGTGATTCTGGTCATGAAAACCTTTGACAGCACATTATTATTATTATTATTATTATTATTATTATTATTATTATTATTATTATTATTATGACACAGCAAACAAGATAGATATGCTGGATTTCGTATCACAAAATCACAAGTTGATTATTATTATTATTATTATTATTATTATATATTATTATAATAATAATAATTATTATTATTATATTATATCATTATAATTATAATAATAATAATAATAATAATAATTATTATTATTATTATTATTATTATTATTATTATTATTATTATATACTATAATAATAATATAGTATCCCAGGAAGGTCTCGATGGGGGAGAAATGGATCCCTTTGGGGGAAATTTTTGCAGAAATTGGAAATTTCCTAAAAAATGCCAAAATGGTGAGTTCCCAGTAATACGTATATGTAATATCACCCCTGCCTTTCACCCCTGTTGGGTGAGAAGGGCGGGATATAAATATTGTAATAAGTAAATTGTAATAAATAAGCAAATGTTGGATAAGTGAGACTATGTATCTATTTTTATTTCTGAAATTTACCACCCTCGGCTTATACTGGAGTCAATGTTTTCCCAGTTTTTTTGTGGTAAAATTGGGTGCCTCGGCTTATATTTAGGTCGGCTTATACTCGAGTATATACAGTATTATTATTATTATTGTTATTATTATTATTAATAATAATAATAATAATAATAATAATAATAATAATAATAATGAGTTGTCGAAGGCTTTCATGACCGGAATAATTGGGTTGCTGTGAGTTTTCCAAACTTTTCCGAGTTGTCCAACCCCATCCAGCCAGACAGGAGGACACAATGTAAACCCTCCCGACAGATGCCCATCCAGCCTCTGTTTAAAGCCCTCCAACGATGGAGTCCATCCTCCTCCTGTCTATAGTATTATCACAGAATCATAGAGGGTCTTCCAAAGGTCATCTAGTCCAACCCCATTCTGCTACAATCCAAGCCCTCCCGACAGATGGCCATCCAGCATCTGTTTAAATGACCAGCCTCATTATAACTATAATTCTATTCTGAATGTTATTAGGTTCCTTTCACTGGGATATTTTAATCTAATGATTTTATCTTATATTGCTGCTATAGTCCCCCCACCTTTGAAGCTGACTGAATTGCATTGGTGGTTGTTTGATATTATTACTATTGATATTATTACTGTTGTTTAAATCTTTGTTTTAACTTGTTTTATCATCTTCTTGTGTTTTAAATTAATGTATTTGCGCTGTTACTTTTGTAACATTGTGAGCCGCCCCGAGTCCCCACGGGGAGATGGTGGCGGGGTATAAATAAAGTTTATTATTATTATTATTATTATTATTATTATTATTATTATTATTAAAGCCCTCGAAAGAGTCCACCATCCTCCTGTCTATAGGTCTACCGCAATATTGTAGTGTGGGAAGGGATCTCCAGAGGTCATCTAGTCCATCCGCCTTCTGTCAGGCTCTAAGACCCCATAAAAGCCCTCCCGACAGATGGCCAGGTGTTTCTCTGCATATGGACGCATTGTTTTGCCCATCATCTTGGGGTGGGGTTAAATCCAGACCCAGAACAACACCAAAAGTGAAACCCGGCTCGCCAGTCTCTGCTTTCACTTCTGCCCAGTGCAGCACCCACGAGAAGAAGGTAAGCCCAAGAACTTTACATTATTTTCTCAAATTTGAGGATTAATTTTCCTAGTTTTCCCCCAATTTCCCGGCTTTGAAGGTCCCTTTGCAACGTCTAGTCTAGAAGAAGCAGGTGGAACCATTCAAAACCGGGAGCAACACAGCCTGCCAACGTTTGTCATTTTGATAGGCAAATAATGTGAAATAAAAAAGGGGAATTTCCTGCTCCTGTTTGTCTGGGATTCCCCTTGAAGTATTTAAGGCCGGAATCCGTTCCCCATCTCTTGCATTCTCTGGCCGTCTCCTCTTAGTAACTTCGAAAAGTTCCACCACCGAAGTTACTTTTCGGATATAACTCTGAAGTTACTTTCCGGGCAGCTTTGGAAAAGCATCCCTTCCAAGGTCAGTCTTTGTTCCCATTGGAAACTATATCTCCCATCGGTTCCACCTGTTGCTTGAACTACCAGTACAGTAGAGTCTCACTTATCCAACATTTTGGATTATCCAACGCATTTTTGTAGTCAATGTTTTCAATACATCGTGATATTTTGCTGCTAAATTTGTAAATACAGTAATTACTACATAGCATTACAGTATCTTGGCAACATTATATTATTATTATTATTATTATTATTATTATTATTATTATTATTACCATTATTGTTATTGCCATTATTGTTATTGCCATTATTATACCATTATTGTTATTAGTATTATTATTACAGTAGAGTCTCACTTATCCAAGGTTCTGGATTATCCAACACATTTTTGTAGTCAATGTTTTCAATACATCGTGATATTTTGCTGCTAAATTCGTAAATACAGTAATTACTACATAGCATTACAGTATCCTGGCATTATTATTATTATTATTATTACCATTATTATTACCATTATTGTTATTGCCATTATTATACCATTATTGTTATTACTATTATTATTACAGTAGAGTCTCACTTATCCAAGCCTCGCTTATCCAAGCCTCTGGATTATCCAATGCATTTTTGTAGTCAATGTTTTCAATACATCGTGATATTTTGCTGCTAAATTCGTAAATACAGTAATTACTACATAGCATTACAGTATCTTGGCAACATTTTTATTATTATTATTATTATTATTATTATTATTATTATTATTACCATTATTATTATTGCCATTATTGTTATTACCATTATTATACCATTGTTATTAGTATTATTATTACGGTAGAGTCTCACTTATCCAACACTTGCTTATCCAAGCCTCTTGATAATCCAAGCCATTTTTGTAGTCAATATTTTCAATACATCGTGATATTTTGCTGCTAAATTCATAAACACAGTAATTACTACATCTTGGCAACATTATTATTATTATTATTTTATTATGACACAGCAAACAAGATAGATATGCTGGATTTCGTATCACAAGTCGAACACTTCCCAAGCATCTAGGCCTGTGTGATGTATTTTCGGATGATGCGCCAATTATTATTATTATTATTATTATTATTATTATTATTATTATTATTATTATTATTATTATTGTATGACACAGCAAACAAGATAGATATGCTGGATTTCGTATCACAAAATCACAAGTCAAACACTTCCCAAGTGTCTAGGACTGTGATGTATTTTTGGATGATGCGCGCAGATCCCAGTAGGGTGGCCTTTTGCAGTTGGCAGATTGTGATTTTGTCAATGTCTATTGTTTCCAAATGCCGGCTGAGATCTTTTGGCACGGCACCCAATTATTATTATTATTACCATTATTATTACCATTATTGTTATTGCCATTATTATATCATTATTGTTATTAGTATTATTATTACAGTAGAGTCTCACTTATCCAACACTCGGTTATCCAACGTTCTGGATTATCCAACACATTTTTGTAGTCAATGTTTTCAATACATCGTGATATTTTGCTGCTAAATTTGTAATTACTACATAGCATTACTGGATATTGAACTACTTTTTCTGTCAAATTTGTTGCATAACATGATGTTTTGGTGCTTAATTTGTAAAATCATAACCTAATTTGATGTTTAATAGGCTTTTCCTTAATCTCTCCTTATTGTCCAACATATTCGCTTATCCAACGTTCTGCCGGCCCGTTTACGTTGGATAAGTAAGACTCTACTGTACTTCCAAAGGTCAGTCCCTCCTTTGTTTTGTCTTCCGGAATCCTATTTCCTTTTTTTTGCTTCCTGGGCCAGAAAATTCATTTGGAGTTTTAGGTCTACACTTTAATACAGTTCGGCACTGCTTTGATGGGATCCAGGGAGTTGTAGTTTTGCAAGGTCCTTCCAATGAACAGCAAGCCCAGTTTTTGGTCTTACAGTAGAGTCTCACTTATCCAACACTCGGTTATCCAACGTTCTGGATTATCCAACGCATTTTTGTAGACAATGTTTTCAATACATCGTGATATTTTGATGCTAAATTTGTAAATACAGTAATTACTACATAACATTACTGAGTATTGAACTACTTTTTCTGTCAAATTTGTTGTATAACATGATATTTTGGTGCTGAATTTGTAAAATCATAACCTAATTTGATGATTAATAGGCTTTTCCTTAATGCCTCCTTATTATCCAACATACTCGCTTATCCAACGTTCTGCCGGCCTGTTTATGTTGGATAAGTGAAACTCTACTGTATTATTACGCTGAAACTTTGCTCTGTTGCCTTTGGAGCTCTCCAATATGCCCAACCCTTAAAATAAGTACAATAAGTAAAAGTAAAATACTTATTTTATTCTGTAAGATTAAAAGTCCAATAATATATATATATTTTTTAAAAAGTAAAAGTAAAATAGTGATGACGATGATGTTGATGATGATGATGATGATGATGATGATGATGATGTATTTTCAAAGGCTTTCATAGCCGGAATCACTGTGTTGGCTGTGAGTTTTTCAAGCTGTATGGCCAATGTCCAGAAGCATGCTCTCCTGATGTTTCATCCACATCTATGGCAGGCATCCTCAGAGGTTGTGAGGCACTTATGTGTTGTGGGTCTGAGTGGCAACCCACAGGAAAGCATCACCTCCCTTTATCTTATCTTTCTGGGGAAACAACACCCTGACTTCTTTTTTCCTCCTCTTCTGCTTTCATCTCTCTCTCCATCAATTTAGCATATATATATATATCAGAGCAACTCTTTTCAATTCCTCTTTTTTTTTTTTGGCAATAGTTGTTTTGCAAACAGGGCCAGGCTTTTTGGGAGGCTGGTTTGTCTTTGTTGTAAAGTTACAAGCCCCAAATTACCTGGTTTCCAAAAGCAAACACTCCTATTTTGCCAGATGCGAGTCTCCATCCCGCAAAGCGGTGGCATACTATAACTTCCAATAATAATGATAATAATAATAATAATAATAATAATAATAATAATAATAATAGACTCATTGTCCCCTCTGCTTTTCATTATTGCCATGATCCCCCTGTCAACAATCTTACAAAAAACAAACATCTAAGAATTCTCACAAAATTTCGCATCTGATGTACATGGATGACCTGAAGCTGTATGGGAAAACGGAAACTGAAATCCAGTCTCTGACTAACACTGTCCGAATTTTTAGCACTGATATCAGCATGGAGTTTGGTTTGGACAAATGTTCGACAGTGGCATTGAAGAAGGGAAAAATCATTGAAAGTGAGGGCATAAATATGCCTAATGGCCAAACAATAAAGTGTCACCAGCCAGAGGCCTATAAATATCTGGGCATATTACAGCTGGACAACATCAAGCATGAACATGTGAAAACTGTGGTCAGCAAAGAATACACACAAAGGGTCAGAAAAATTCTCAAAAGCAAGCTCAATGGAGGCAACACCATCAAGGCCATAAACACCTGGGCCATGCCTGTCATAAGATATACTGCTGGCATCATAAACTGGACACAGATGGAACTGGACAATTTGGACATAAAAACAAGAAAACTCATGACCATTCACCATTCACTGCACCCTCGCAGTGATGTTGACCGGCTATATCTGCCTAGAAGATCAGGGGGCAGAGGACTCTTACAAGTCAAACAAGCAGTCCAAGAAGAAGAACATTCCCTGGCAGAATATGTAAAGCAAAGTGAAGAACCTGCTTTGATTGAAGTCAAAAATCAGAAACTCCTCAAAACACAACAGACAAAAAACCAGTACAAGAAAACCGCACTACAAACTAGAGCTGACAGCTGGCACAACAAAACATTACATGGAAAGTTCCTTGACGAAATTGAAGGAAAAGCTGATAAGGAGAAGACCTGGCTGTGGCTCACGAATGGGACCCTGAAGAAGGAGACAGAAGGCCTGATCCTTGCAGCCCAGGAGCAAGACATCAGGACAAAGGCAATTCAGGCCAAGATCGAAAAATCAGCTGATGACCCAAAATGCAGACTGTGCAAGGAAACTGACGAAACCATTGATCATATCCACAGCTGCTGTAAGAAAATCGCACAGACAGACTACAAACAGAGGCACAGCTATGTGGCCCAAATAACTCATTGGAACTTATGCCTCAAGTACCACCTCCCAGCAGCAAAGAACTGGTGGGATCACAAACCTGCAAAAGTATTGGAAAATGAGCACGCAAAGATACTGTGGGACTTCCGAAGCCAGACTGACAAAGTTCTGGAACACAACACACCAGACATCACAGTTGTGGAAAAGAAAAAGGTTTGGATCATTGATGTTGCCATCCCAGGTGACAGTCACATTGACGAAAAACAACAGGAAAAACTCAGCCGCTATCAGGACCTCAAGATTTAACTTCAAAGACTCTGGCAGAAACCAGTGCAGGTGGTCCCGGTGGTGATGGGCATATTGGGTGCCGTCCGAAGAGATCTCAGCTGACATTTGGAAACAATAGACATTGACAAAATCACAATCTGCCAACTGCAAAAGGCCACCCTAATGGGATCTGCACGCATCATCCGAAAATACATCACACAGTCCTAGACACTTGGGAAGTGTTCGACTTGTGGTTTTGTGATATGAAATCCAGCATATCTATCTTGTTTGCTGTGTCATAATAATAATAATAATAATAATAATAATAATAATAATAATAATAATAATAATACATCACATAGTCCTAGACATTTGGGAAGTGTTCGACTTGTGATTTTGTGATACGAAATCCAACATATCTATTTTGTTTGCTGTGTCATACAATAATAATAATAATAATAATAATAATAATAATAATAATAATAATACATCACACAGTCCTAGACACTTGGGAAGTATTCGACTTGTGATTCTGTGATATGAAATCCAGAATATCTATCTTGTTTGCTGTGCCATACAATGATAATAATAATAATAATAATAATAATAATAATAATAATAATAATACATCACACAGTCCTAAACACTTGGGAAGTGTTTGACTTGTGATTTTGTGATACGAAATCCAATATATATATCTTGTTTCCTGTGTCATACAACGTCGTTGTGTCAATAACAATAATAATAATTCTCTCTCACGGGACCCAAAACGGCTTACAACATATAAAAATCACATAAACAACAATCGGAGTACAGCACAATAAATATAAGCATAATGAAACAAACAAATTAAGAGGATGCAGTGCCGTATTTTCTACCATCCGTTTGTCTGCAAGGCCAGGGCTCACCCTCCACTCTGCTCTGGACCGCCAAAGTGAGTCAGTGACATGACATGATCCTTCTCTTGGGAGAAGCAGCCAGACTTGCATTGTCATCCGGCATTTTAGCCTCCAGGGCAGGGAATAAGCCGTCCTTTTGTCTGGTATCGCCTGGGCGCAGGGCGGCTCTCTCTCTTCTAGGTCTAGATGGCCTTTGGGGGCTCCTCTCCTTACCAATGGTCTTATGAAACTATCAAGATGGTCTTTGAGGGTCCCTTTCCTTACCTATGGTCTTCTGATGGCCTTATGAGATCATCTAGATGGCCTTTGAGGGCCCCTTTCCTTACCTATGGTCTTCTGATGGTCTTACAAGATCATCTAGATGGTCTTTGAGGGTCCCTTTCCTTACCTATGGTCTTCTGATGGCCTTATGAGATCATCTAGATGGCATTTGAGGGCCCCTTTCCTTACCTATGGTCTTCTGATGGTCTTACAAGATCATCTAGATGGTCTTTGAGGGTCCCTTTCCTTACCTATGGTCTTCTGATGGTCTTACGAGATCATCTAGATGGTCTTTGAGGGTCCTTTTCCTTACCTATGGTCTTCTGATGGCCTTATGAGATCATCTAGATGGCATTTGAAGGTCCCTTTCCTTACCTATGGTCTTCTGATGGCCTTATGAGATCATCTAGATGGCCTTTGAGGGTCCCTTTCCTTACCTATGGTCTTCTGATGGTCTTACGAGATCATCTAGATGGTCTTTGAGGGTCCTTTTCCTTACCTATGGTCTTCTGATGGCCTTATGAGATCATCTAGATGGCATTTGAGAGTCCCTTTCCTTACCTATGGTCTTCTGATGGCCTTATGAGATCATCTAGATGGCCTTTGAGGGTCCCTTTCCTTACCTATGGTCTTCTGATGGTCTTACGAGATCATCTAGATGGTCTTTGAGGGTCCTTTTCCTTACCTATGGTCTTCTGATGGCCTTATGAGATCATCTAGATGGCATTTGAAGGTCCCTTTCCTTACCTATGGTCTTCTGATGGCCTTATGAGATCATCTAGATGGCCTTTGAGGGTCCCTTTCCTTACCTATGGTCTTCTGATGGTCTTACGAGATCATCTAGATGGTCTTTGAGGGTCCTTTTCCTTACCTATGGTCTTCTGATGGCCTTATGAGATCATCTAGATGGCATTTGAGAGTCCCTTTCCTTACCTATGGTCTTCTGATGGTCTTACGAGATCATCTAGATGGTCTTTGAGGGTCCTATTCCTTACCTATGGTCTTCTGATGGCCTTATGAGATCATCTAGATGGCCTTTGAGGGTCCCTTTCCTTACCTATGGTCTTCTGATGGCCTTATGAGATCATCTAGATGGCATTTGAAGGTCCCTTTCCTTACCTATGGTCTTCTGATGGTCTTACGAGATCATCTAGATGGTCTTTGAGGGTCCTTTTCCTTACCTATGGTCTTCTGATGGTCTTACGAGATCATCTAGATGGTCTTTGAGGGTCCTATTCCTTACCTATGGTCTTCTGATGGCCTTATGAGATCATCTAGATGGCCTTTGAGGGTCCCTTTCCTTACCTATGGTCTTCTGATGGCCTTATGAGATCATCTAGATGGCATTTGAAGGTCCCTTTCCTTACCTATGGTCTTCTGATGGTCTTACGAGATCATCTAGATGGTCTTTGAGGGTCCTTTTCCTTACCTATGGTCTTCTGATGGTCTTACGAGATCATCTAGATGGTCTTTGAGGGTCCCTTTCCTTACCTATGGTCTTCTGATGGCCTTATGAGATCATCTAGATGGTCTTTGAGGGTCCCTTTCCTTACCTATGGTCTTCTGATGGCCTTATGAGATCATCTAGATGGTCTTTGAGGGTCCCTTTCCTTACCTATGGTCTTCTGATGGCCTTATGAGATCATCTAGATGGCCTTTGAGGGTCCCTTTCCTTACCTATGGTCTTCTGATGGCCTTATGAGATCATCTAGATGGCCTTTGAGGGTCCCTTTCCTTACCTATGGTCTTCTGATGGCCTTACGAGATAGAGCCCTTATATAAATGGGCTACAGAGAAGATTCTGGATTCTGTACAAATTGTTAGGTTCTCTTCTTCCAGTTGTGCTGTGGGTAAGTCTTCCACCAGAAGAAAGCACCAAGACACATGCTGATAAATTCCAACAGGTTTTATTGTACAGAATACCAGAATCTTCTCTGTAGCCCATTTATATAGGGGCTCTCACATACCAGAGGGGAATTGAGATTTTATGGCTGGCTCGTTTTATGGCTGGCATCTGTTCTTTGTCAGTGCTTGCTTTGTGTCCGGAGATGTCAAAGATTGGAGATCATGACATCAGATCTCTTTGCTTACCTATGGTCTTATGAGATCGTCTAGAATCTTCTCTATCTCAGGCATGGGCAAACTTCGGTCCTCCAGGTGTTTTGGACTTCAACTCCCACAATTCCTAACAGCCGGTAGTCTTGGATGATCTCCTCTGTCTATATCATGCATATCTAGTTTATCTCTCTATCTCTCCATGTATGTATATCATTTAATATATGTGTTTCGTGTCCATTCCAGGCCGTGAGATGGAGGCTGGGGGTCCCTGGCTGGGGAAGAAGAGCTACCTGGAGCTGCTTCAGAGCGAACTGGACGACTGGGTTTTGTCCCAAGAGGTGGAAGCGGCAGAGGAGATTCCCGCAGGTCAAGCACCGGAAGGCATTGGGCTTCCTTCGGTTGAAAAAAGAAACCCCACGAGGGTTGGGGGGATGGGGCATCAAGGCCTTGGGAAACGACAATTCCCAGGACTCCATAGCACTGAGCCACGGAAGAGTCGGATATGACTAGACTTAATGTTAGGGGAAAACCTTTACCTTTACCTATTCTTTTCCAGGGCCATCTGCTGATACTCTCAATGACGCCGATGTCTTTTACACAGTGGAAGGGGAAGAAGTTTGCCAATGTTCAGACACCGGAGAGGCTTATGATAAAATTGGTGAGTCCTTTGGATTTTGGGAAACGAGGAAGACATTGGCAAAATCTATTATTATTATTGACACAAAGACATAGCAAACGAGATCTATATGCTGGATTTCGTATCACAAAATCACAAGTCAAACACTTCCCAAGTGTATTATTATTATTATTATTATTACCATTTTATTGTATGACACAGCAAACATGATAGATATGCTGGATTTCGTATCACAAAATCACAAGTCGAACACTTCCCAAGTGTATTATTATTATTATTATTATTATTATTATTATTATTATTATTATTATTATTATTTTATTATGACACAGCAAACAAGATAGATATTCTGGATTTTGTATCACAAAATCACAAATCGAACACTTCCCAAGTGTATTATTATTATTATTATTATTATTATTATTATTATTATTATTATTACCATTTTATTGTATGACACAGCAAACATGATAGATATGCTGGATTTCGTATCACAAAATCACAAGTCGAACACTTCCCAAGTGTATTATTATTATTATTATTATTATTATTATTATTATTATTATTATTATTTTATTATGACACAGCAAACAAGATAGATATTCTGGATTTCATATCACCAAATCACAAGTCGAACACTTCCCAAGTGTCTAGGACTGTGTGATGTATTTTCGGATGATGCGTGCAGATCCCAGTCGGGTGGCCTTTTGCAGTTGGCAGATCGTAATTTTGTCAATGTCTATTGTTTCCAAATGCCAGCTGAGATCTTTTGGCACGGCATCCAGTGTGCCCATCACCACCGGGACCACCTGCACTGGTTTCTGCCAGAGTCTTTGAAGTTCAATCTTGAGGTCCTGAGAGCGGCTGAGTTTTTCCTGTTGTTTTTCATCAATGTGACTGTTATTATTATTATTATTATTATTATTATTATTATTATTATTATTATTATTATTATTGTATGACACAGCAAACAAGATAGATATGCTGGATTTTGTATCACAAAATTACAAGTCGAACATTTCCCAAGTGTATTATTATTATTATTATTATTGACACAATAGCATTGTATGACACAGCAAACGAGATCTATATGCTGGATTTTGTATCACAAAATCACAAGTCGAACACTTCCCAAGTGTTTAGGACTGTGTGATGTATATTATTATTATTATTATTATTATTATTATTATTATTATTATTATTATTATTATTATATACTCGTAATGTGCACTTTGCTTATCCACTTTTGCAACCTCATTGTTTTAACTGATGTCTCATTACTATGTTTCATGTTTTTTTTTCTTTTTTTCTTTTTTCTTTTGGTTATTGTGTATATATTATGACTCGTTTTTGTTACTGTATTTTGATGTTTCGTATTTTGTTATTGTTTTGTATCTGATTTTGCTGTAAGCCACCCCGAGTTCCCTTCGGGGGAGATGGAGGCGGGATATAAATAAACTTTATTATTATTATTATTATTATTATTATTATTATTATTATATCATCTTTTCCCTCTTCTCTCTCTTTCGCTGCATTGGTTATTGGCTATTTTTACTATTGTTATTGTTATTCTTATTGATATCATCTTTCCCCTCTTCTCCCTCTTTAGCGGCTTTGGCCGAATATTTGCTCAAAGACCAACAAGAGAAACCGGTGGAGGAGCTTTTCGGTACACTCCCTTTCTTTCTTTTGCAGCCTTTTAATATCCTAATTTTGGGGCAAAGCCTTGCTTTGACCCAGCAATGATCCTGTCGTTTCCTTTGCTCCAAAGGAAGCCTGGCTGTGGAGGAAGCCTTTGCCGAAGGTCCCAAGGGTCAAGCAGAAGGAAAAAAGAGGCGTAAGTCCAGAAATGCATTTCTCTGAGAATTTCTCCGAGAAATGCCAAGACTCCATGCAAGGGAATCCTGGGAGGTGTAGCTTTTCAAAAGCAGGGGCCTCAGCCAACTACACATCTCAAGATCACATAGCAATTGAGCTGTGACAGTGAAAATGGTGCCAAACTGCATTAATTCCACAGTGTGGATGCCCCCTGGGACTCTCCTTGATCTGCTTGTTCTCTACCTGCAGGGAACAGATCCGAAGCGCCGAAGGCCAAACGCCGTAAAGCGGGTGAGTGGCACAGATCTTGCTGATCCAAATGACGTCCCCTCTGGGCACTTTTTAAGACCTCTGGTTCTATGCTATGGACAGAGGACGAGGGGGATGATGGGTTTCCAACTGAGTGTGTGATCAGGGTGAATTGCAGGCCTTGGATCAGATAATAATAATAATAATAAAACTTTATTTATACCCCGCCACCATCTCCCCGTGGGGACTCGGGGCGGCTTACATGGGGCAGAGGCCCAAGAAACATAAGGACAAAATATAAGCAACATAATACAATCTATATATATAAAAGGGTAATGGCATTTCGGCCTAGAACAAAACAACAAAACTGCACATCCCAGAAACACTCAACTTGGCAGCACAACCCCTCATCCATGCCTCTACGTTCATACAACAAAAAGAAAAAAATAAAGCCCTCATTAGAGGGAGAGGAATAATTGTTTTTATCCAATTGCTGCCAGTTAGAAGGCTAAGCTCCGCCAACTTGGTCTCCTAGCAACCCGCTCAGCCCAGGGGACAGGCAGAGTTAGGCCTCACTTAGGCCTCTTCCACACTGCCTATAAAATACAGATTATCAGATTTGAACTGGATTATATGGCAGTGTAGACTCAAGGCCCTTCCACACAGCTATATAACCCATTTATAGTGGACTTAATGTCAGGGAAAAGCTTTACCCTTGACCTTAACTACCACCAATTCCTCAATACTTTATTTTCCATACCACCAGACTTTGCCACAGCAACGCGTGACCGGGCAAAGCTAGTCACAATATAAAACAGATAAAACAGTAATGCAATATATCAATTAAAACAACAATACAGGATAAAAAAATTACATTAAAAACACATAAAAGGTAAGACCATAATAAATACAGGATAGATTATTAAAAACCCTCTGGGGCTGATTAATTATTGACTGTATCTCCGAAGACCTGCTAGTTTACAATTAAGATGCTTCTGTTAGAATTATCTTTTCTTTTAATTCTTGTAGTCTTTAAACTTGATTTTATTGTGCAGCATCCTGAGCTCTAATGATATAGGGCAATATATAAATATTTAATAAGTACGTATTTATTTGGCTGTTCATATTTTGAGTTGGCTGCTTCCATAACCAACTTCTATGTTCAGTTCAAGTGTTCTTCACAGCCTCTTCTATTTTGCACATGGCTATAGTCTGGGGAGCCTTATTTGCCCCGTGACTAATTTTAGAGGAGAAAACGGAACCCTCAAATTATTAAAGTGGTTCTGAAAAGCCAGATGAGAAATTCATTTCAAACAACTGACTGGTGTCTAACAGTACACATTTCTGTCTTTTTGTTAATTAGACTATGTGTTCACTCCAATTAAGTATGTTTCTTTCACACTTCAAGTAAAACACCTCTTATCAAACTAAGCGGAGAGAAGTGCAGGGAGTTGAAGATGAAACACAGGATGTGTTGTCGAAGGCTTTCATGGCCGGGATCGCAGGGTTGTTGTATGTCTTTCGGGCTGTGTGGCCATGTTCCAGAAGTATTCTCTCCTGACGTTTCGCCCACATCTATGACAGGCATCCTCAGAGGTTGTGAGGTATGGATAAACTAAGTGAGGAAAGGAAAGCATATATATCTGTGTAGAGTCCAGGGTGTGGCAAGAGTCTTTTGTCACTGGGAGCCAGCATTAATGTTTCAGTTAATCACCCTAATTAGCATTGGAAATGTTTTGTCTCTTGCCTGGGGGCATCCTTTGTTGAGTCAAGCCCTCAGAGTGTTGGTTCCCATCTACTGTTTTGATTTTGGAGTTTTGTAATACTGGTAGCCAGATTTTGAGGGCTTGACTCAACAAAGGATGCCCCCAGGCAAGAGACAAAACCTTTCCAATGCTAATTAGGGTGATTAACTGAAATATTAATGCTGGCTCCCAGTGACAAAAGACTCTTGCCACACCCTGGACTCTACACAGATATATATGCTTTCCTTTCCTCAGTTTATCCATACCTCACAACCTCTGAGGATGCCTGCCATAGATGTGGGCGAAATGTCAGGAGAGAATATTTCTGGAACATGGCCACACAGCCCGAAAGACATACAACAACCCTGAAACAGAGGATGTTTTGGATCCCAAACTTCGTTCCTTAGCAACAGGGGAAAAGTTCATTTCTCTTGGGAATCGACCTTCAACTGATGGGGAATTTTTCCGCAGTATCAGATTAGGTCTCTGCACAGAGGGAGTGAAGATTAATTAGGTGCTCAGAAAGACTTTGTGAAAAGTCCTTGAAATCCAGGTGTGTGAGGAGTGATCTCATGGCTTCTTGGTCGGGCTTGTGCTTAAATTACGTGGTTGCCAAAAGGTTCAGGTTCCTGTCTCACCTCTCAAGCTCATGATTCAAGTTTCCTGTGTTTGCTTATACCCTTCCATCCACTGCCTCATCCTCCCTCCGCTCTTCTGCTTGCGCTCTTCCAGGTCCAGATGCCTGTCTCTCGAAGGATCCCGTCTCCAACCTCCTTCAGCCCGATTTCCATGTCCAGTTTCTGGTGACCACCATTGGACCAGATAGGGAACCTGCAAAGGCCCCAGGTAGGAAAGTCAAGTATCCGAGACGTTGTCATTCATCTAATAATTGCAGTCATTAATTGCTGCCGTCTGTTGGAAGCAAGGCAAGTGGGGTTTATTTGTCTGTGGAATAATGTCCAGGGTGGGAGAAAGAGCTCTTGTCTGTTGGGAGGCAGGTGTGGATGTTGTAATTAATCACCTTGATTAGCATTTAATGGCCCTGTGGCTTCAAAGCCTAGCTTCCTCTTGCCTGGAAGAATCTTTTTTTGGGAGGTGTTAGCTGTCCCTGATTGCTTCCTGTCTGGATTTCCCCTGAGTGTTGTTCTTTATTTAGGCTTTTCCTTAATCCCTTCTTATTATCCAACATTTTCGCTTATCCAACGCTTTTATTTTTCAGTACTTGGTTTTTTTTTGGGGGGGGGGGCGCCAAAATTTCTGTTCGCCTACACTTGAAAATTACCTTGGACCTGCTCTGCCAGGAGGTGCTGTGATCTTAACTTGAATATGTCTGAATGGTTTTGAACTGTGAATTTCTAATACTGTTTATGATTCATTCTGTTTTAATGTTTGTATACAGTAGAGTCTCACTTATCCAACACTCGCTTATCCAACGTTCTGGATGTTTTCAATATATTGTGATATTTTGGTGCTAAATTCGTAAATACAGTAATTACAGTAGAGTCTCACTTATCCAAGCTAAACGGGCCGGCAGAAGCTTGGATAAGCGAATAACTTGGATAATAAGGAGGGATTAAGGAAAAGCCTATTAAACATCAAATTAGGTTATGGTTTTACAAATTAAGCACCAAAACATCATGTTATACAACAAATTTGACAGAAAAAGCAGTTCAATACACAGTAATGTTATGTTGTAATTACTGTATTTACGAATTTAGCACCAAAATATCTGTGATGACCCATGGGCCTTGTAGTCCTGCTCAGGACATTGTAATTCCTGATGAAGATGAAAACTTGGGTTTTTTACCTTCCCAGTCTGAACTGGATTCCTCTCTGCCAGATCTTTCCCAGGCAGATCTGGGAACCTTGCACCTGCAAGAAAGTTGTCTCCCAGAAGTATGTCAAACAAGCCCAGAGCCTACTTCTCCCGTATTCTTGCGCCGGGAGTTTTGTAAACAACAGAGAAGTTTGGATTCAGCTTCGCGCAGGAGTGCGCGGATTGCAGCTAAGAATGTGGCCAATTAAGACTGCTTCTCGTGAGAATCTTTGGGGAGTCTCACATCTGGTCTCAGAGTTAGCTTTCGGTTCTGATTCCCAGAGAACTGCTTCGGCGGGAAGCTAGACTCTATTTAGGTGTTTTACCCGCGTAGTAACTTCGCGGAGTCAATTCGTCAGCCTACGGAGCGAGTTGTGTCTGGACAGCGCGCTCCGGTTCAAGCCTCGCTCCTGCTCAAGCCTTGCCTTGCTATCCAGCCTTCGCCTTGCTTCCCAGCCTTTGTTTATCTACGGACTTTGCCTTGTTTCCCAGGATCAATCCTTGCCTTGTTCCACGGATTTATCAAGTTATTCCACGGACCTTGTTCTTGTTCTTAGTTACCTTGTTCCACGTTCAAGCCTTGTTTCAAGTATCAAGTTATTTCCTAGCCTCGCTCAAGTTTCATGGACTAAAGGACCTTGTCATCTCCCCTCACTTTGCTTGGCAAAGTGAGTGTTTCGGTTATTGGATTACAACTTTGGACCTTAATATTTCTTATTGGACATTGCTTTTTTGGACTAATTCTGACCTTTCCTGGAAGGTCTAATTCTGGACTATTTTCTACACTTGTTTTTATTAACTTTATATATTCCTACAATAAAGATATTAGATAGATTCTGGCCTCTGTGTATGGTTATTGGTGCTCTGCAGCCTGGGTCGTGACAGTTTGACTCCGCCACCCTAAGCACCAATTAACCTCGGCCAGAATGTCTACCGGAGTCGTACCTGGGCCGAGCGGCCAGCCGATTACCTACACCATCGACAAGGAAGAGGTGGACCGAATCCGTGATAAGCTCAATGCACAGGATGGAGAAATAAGGGGTTTGAAGGAACGCGGAGTTCGTCTTCCGGCCATGGCGTTGCCAACCAAGTTTACTGGAGAAGCTTCTAAGGTTCATGTCTTCCGTCGCCAATGTCAAGCTTATCTGGAGGCCCGTGCTGCCGAGTTTCCCCAAGAAGACATCAAAGTGGCGTGGGTTTACAGTCTTCTAGACGGGCCAGCGGCCAGCTGGGCGACGGCACTGTTCGACCAAGCCTCTCCACACCTAAGATCAGCGCAACACTTCTTGGACCACCTCAAGGAGACTTGGGGAATCGAGGACAATTTGGAGGCAGCCGGTCACAAACTCCGTCGCCTTTTCCAAGGAGACAGACCTATGTCTCAGTATATAGCCGAGTTCCGAGTGCTGGCCCACAACACCGGCTGGAACGATGTAGCCCTCAGGGGACAATTCCGGGAGGGTCTCAACATTGAAATGCTGGAAGAAATCTCCAAGGTGGATCCTCCCCAGACCCTCGAGGCACTCATTGATCAATGTTTACGGGCTGAAGTCATGATTGCCAACAGGAAACAGTGGGTTCGAGGCCAGGGCAGTAGAGCCGGGGCAAAACCCCCCGCTCCCGCCAGCGTTCAGCCACGTCCGGTGTGGAGACCCCCACCGCCAACCCCATACCCCAGAGGAGGCGAGGAGGTGCCGATGCAGTTGGGCAATGTGCGTCCCAGACTAGATGCCGCCGAGAAGGCCCGTCGTCAACGCTTAAACCTCTGCTGGTACTGCGGGAACGGGGGCCACTTCGCCAGAGAGTGTCCAGCCAAAGGGAAGCCTGCCGCCCGTCTTGCGGCGGCGTCCTCCACGGAGACGAAGGCGTCTGAGCCGACTGGCACACAGCCGGCGGGGGAAGCCAACGACCGGGTGTAGAGGGGCTCGCCAACCCGGTCAAAAAATCCATCCAAGAGCCGCCAACCGGGGTCCTGTTCCTTCTCGTGGTCACATTATGGTCAGCAAAAAGGGGACCCGTCATGATCCACGCCATGATAGACTCTGGAGCTACCAACAATTTCATCGATAGAGAGTATGCCGACTCTCTGGGATTACAATATCATGATTTCAAGAATGCCCGTGTGGTGCAAGCCATAGACGGCCGCCCCCTCAAGACGGGCCCCGTAAGTCAGTGGTCGGAACCCACCAGGATGTGGATAAGGGAACATATGGAAGAGATTTCCTTCTTTGTTACCGAGGTCCCCCATTTCCCTGTGATTTTGGGAATTCCATGGCTGACTCTCCACGACCCTAACATCTCCTGGTCCAACAGAGAACTGCAGTTTGCTTCACCGTACTGCCAAAACCATTGCCTCGTAGCCAAGGTATGCCATGCCACAGACACCGAGCCCATCATCACCTTGCCAAAGAAGTACTCCGAGTATTGGGATGTATTCAATGAGAAAGAAGCCGAAAAATTACCCCCACATAGACCTTATGACTGTGCCATTGACTTGGTGGAGGGGGCCCCGATCCCGCGAGGGCATCTCTACTCCCTGACTGAACCAGAGCAAGAAGCTCTCAGGGAATTCCTAGAGACAAACCTTCGCAAGGGATTCATCAGACCCTCTCAATCCCCAGCCGCCTCCCCAGTGATGTTTGTGAAGAAGAAGTCAGGGGAACTACGCTTGGTGGTGGACTACAGAGCATTGAACAATATCACCAAGCGGAACAGCTATCCCCTGCCTTTAATCTCGGATCTACTGGATCGGCTTCGAGGAGCCAAGGTTTACACCAAGCTGGATCTTCGGGGGGCTTACAACTTAGTTCGCATCAGGGAAGGGGACGAGTGGAAGACCGCCTTCCAGACCAAATTCGGATTATTTGAGTCCCGAGTTATGAATTTCGGTTTATGCGGAGCCCCCGCAACGTTCCAGCATTTTGTCAATGACATTTTTCAGGACTATCTAGACAGGTTCTTGATAATCTACCTGGACGATTTTTTGGTGTTTTCCAGATCACAATCAGAACATGAGAACCACGTCAAAATGGTGTTACAACGATTGCGGGATCATGGACTTTATGCCAAGCTGGAAAAATGCGCTTTTGATCTACAAGAGGTAGATTTCCTTGGTTACCGCATCTCGCCTCTAGGGCTTTCCATGGATCCAGCCAAAGTTTCAGCAGTATTGGAATGGCGGGCGCCAACTAACAAGAAAGAGGTGCAGCGTTTCTTGGGGTTCGCGAACTACTACCGCAAGTTCATTCCAGATTTTGCCCGCTGGTCCGACCCCATCACTAGCTGCATCCGTGGAAAGCAGCCTTTCCGCTGGACTGATCAAGCAGAGAAAGGGTTCCAGCAACTAAAGAAACTATTCACCTCCCAGCCAATTCTACAGCACCCAAATCCTGGAACCCCTTTTGTGGTGCAAGCGGACGCCTCTGATGTGGCAATTGGGGCTGTACTCTTACAACCGGTGGGAGATCACCTCCACCCCTGTGCCTTTTATTCTCGTCAACTAACCACACCAGAGAGGAATTACACCATTTGGGAAAAAGAACTACTGGCCATAAAGGCAGCCTTTGAAACTTGGAGACATTGGCTAGAAGGGGCCAAATTTCCCATTGAAGTCCACACTGATCATCGTAATCTAGAACATCTAAGAACTGCCCGCAAACTAAATCAGAGGCAGCAACGTTGGGCTTTATTCTTTGAACGTTTCAACTTCCAGATCCATTATGTGACCCCAGCCCAAACCAAGCAAGCAGACGCCCTGTCACGTAAACCGGAATACGCTGCAGGACGCAAGGAGACCTTTGAATCCCAACTGCTACAACCTGAGAACTTTGCCACGCTCACGGTGGGGAACACCAAATCCATTCCCATTGGTTCAACTTCCCCTACTCCAGGACCCATCTGTGCTCAAGAAATCAGGGCTAGTCAGCAAGCAGATGCCTGGGCGCAGGACCAACTTCGCCAAGGTCTGCATTTCCCCTTTTCGCTTAAAGATGGGCTGCTCTGCTATAGAAATCATGTCTATATCCCACCCGGACCGGGCAGGGAAAAAGCGCTTCGTCTGTGTCATGACTGCAAACCAGCAGGACACTTCGGACTATTTAAAACTATGCATTTGATCCTAAGGGATTTTTGGTGGCCCAAGATCCGCAAGGATGTGGAAAAATATGTCAACACCTGCCCAGTATGCCAGCGCTCCAAGATACGAAGGGAGAAGCCCTCAGGGCTTTTACACCCCCTTCCTACCCCATCTCGCCCATGGGAAATAATTTCCGCGGATTTCATCACTGACCTACCACCTTCCTGTGGATTCACCACGATCTTAGTGGTGGTGGACCTATTCACCAAGTTAGCCCATTTCATTCCCTGCGAAGGCCTCCCCACGGCCAAGGAAACTGCGGATCTATTTCTTCAACATGTCTTCAGACTACATGGATTGCCCAAGAGTTTAGTCACAGACCGTGGATCTCAATTCACCTCTCGTTTTTGGAAGGCACTACAAAAACTATTGGGCATAGACTCTCGCTTATCTTCAGCTCATCATCCCCAAACAGATGGGCAAACGGAGCGCACCAATGCCACTTTGGAGCAGTATCTTCGCTGTTATGTAAACTATCAACAGGACAATTGGGCTTCTCTGTTACCACTGTCTGAGTTTGCCTACAACAATGGAGTTCAAGCTTCTACAAAAGAAACGCCGTTCTTTGCAAACTACGGCTTCCATCCACGTTTCTTTCCCCCTGTCATTGAAACTTCAGAGGTTCCCGCAGCAGAGGATTGGCTGCAGGAACTCACAGCGGTGCAACAACTTTTGCTCCAGCAACTGGACCAAGCCAAGGGGGACTATAAACGCCACGCTGACAAACATCGCCAGCCGGGCCCCGAAATCAAGGTAGGAGATCGGGTTTTCCTGTCCACTCGCTTTCTGCCCTCCCACCGCCCTTGCCGGAAGTTAGATGCCCGTTTCATTGGCCCCTATCCAGTGGTGGCGCAATTAAACCCCGTGACTTTCAAACTCCAACTTCCGCGTTCAATGCGCATTCACCCCGTGTTTCACCGTTCCCTGCTCCTTCCGGCGGATGGTGTGCGTCCTGATACAGACCAACCGGCCCCCCCTCCTGTTTTGATGAATGGGGAGGAGGAGTTCGAGGTTGAGGACATTTTGGATTCTCGCTTTCACCGCCGCCGCCTACAATATCTCATTGACTGGGTGGGTTTTGGCCCTGAGGAACGCTCCTGGGAAGACGCCTCCACAGTCCATGCTCCTGATCTAACCCGTCGCTTTCATCAGACCTATCCCACCAAACCGCGACCTCGCGCCTCGGGGAGAGGGCCCCAGTTTGGGAGGGGCCTTGAGGAGGGGGATAGTGTGATGACCCATGGGCCTTGTAGTCCTGCTCAGGACATTGTAATTCCTGATGAAGATGAAAACTTGGGTTTTTTACCTTCCCAGTCTGAACTGGATTCCTCTCTGCCAGATCTTTCCCAGGCAGATCTGGGAACCTTGCACCTGCAAGAAAGTTGTCTCCCAGAAGTATGTCAAACAAGCCCAGAGCCTACTTCTCCCGTATTCTTGCGCCGGGAGTTTTGTAAACAACAGAGAAGTTTGGATTCAGCTTCGCGCAGGAGTGCGAGGATTGCAGCTAAGAATGTGGCCAATTAAGACTGCTTCTCGTGAGAATCTTTGGGGAGTCTCACATCTGGTCTCAGAGTTAGCTTTCGGTTCTGATTCCCAGAGAACTGCTTCGGCGGGAAGCTAGACTCTATTTAGGTGTTTTACCCGCGTAGTAACTTCGCGGAGTCAATTCGTCAGCCTACGGAGCGAGTTGTGTCTGGACAGCGCGCTCCGGTTCAAGCCTCGCTCCTGCTCAAGCCTTGCCTTGCTATCCAGCCTTCGCCTTGCTTCCCAGCCTTTGTTTATCTACGGACTTTGCCTTGTTTCCCAGGATCAATCCTTGCCTTGTTCCACGGATTTATCAAGTTATTCCACGGACCTTGTTCTTGTTCTTAGTTACCTTGTTCCACGTTCAAGCCTTGTTTCAAGTATCAAGTTATTTCCTAGCCTCGCTCAAGTTTCATGGACTAAAGGACCTTGTCATCTCCCCTCACTTTGCTTGGCAAAGTGAGTGTTTCGGTTATTGGATTACAACTTTGGACCTTAATATTTCTTATTGGACATTGCTTTTTTGGACTAATTCTGACCTTTCCTGGAAGGTCTAATTCTGGACTATTTTCTACACTTGTTTTTATTAACTTTATATATTCCTACAATAAAGATATTAGATAGATTCTGGCCTCTGTGTATGGTTATTGGTGCTCTGCAGCCTGGGTCGTGACAATATCACAATATATTGGAAACATTGACTACAAAAATGGCTTGGATAATCCAGAAACTTGGATAAGCGAGGCTTGGATAAGTGAGACTCTACTGTACTACATAACAATACCATGTATTGAACTACTTTTTTCTGTCAAATTTGTTGTATAACATGATGTTTTGGTGCTTAATTTGTAAAATCATAACCTAATTTGATGTTTAATAGGCTTTTCCTTAATGCCTCTTTATTATCCAACATATTCACTTATCCAATGTTTTGCCAGCCTGTTTATGTTGGATAAGTGAGACTCTAATAATAATAATAATAATAAAACTTTATTTATATACCACCCTATCTCCCGGATGGGACTCAGGGACTACAGTCATAAAAGCAAACACAAATATTACATAACAACATATCCTGTTTCCCCAAAAATAAGACATCCTCAGAAAATAAGACCTAGTAGAGGTTTTGCTGAATTGCTAAATATAAGGCTTCCCCCAAAAGTAAGACCTAGCAAGGTTTGTGTTTGGAAGCATGCCCACCAAACCGAACACCAGAGCATGCAGGATCGGTAAATGTATGTACCATAGACTGTTACTTGTGGAAATAATGGTAGTAATAAGAAATTCTTGATAGGATTCAGTTTGTCTGGCTATGCTGGTTTGTGATGACAACTACTGTACAGTATATAATAAATGTTCATTTTTTGTTCAACAATAAATGTGAATTCTTCTTCATGGAAAAATAAGCCACCCCCCAAAAATAGGACCTAGCGTATCTTTGGGAGCAAAAATTAATATAAGACACTGTCTTATTTTCGGGGAAACACGGTAATACACATTATTAAACAAAGTAAAATAATACAATGATAACAATAAATAACACTTACATGACCAGATCAAAGGAACGGGAACCATAAAACCAATACAGTAGAGTCTCACTTATCCAACACTCGCTTATCCAACGTTCTGGATTATCCAACGCATTTTTGTAGTCAATGTTTCCAATACATCATGATATTTTGGTGCGAAATTCGTAAATACAGTAATTACGACATAGCATTACTGTGTATTGAACTACTTTTTCTGTCAGATTTGTTGTATAACATGATGTTTTGGTGCTTAATTTGTAAAATCATAACTTAATTTGATGTTTAATAGACTTCTCCTTATTCTCTCCTTATTATCCAACATATTCGCTTATCCAACGTTCTGCCGGCCCGTTTATGTTGGATAAGTGAGACTCTACTGTATATTAAAATGTATCATTTTAGGCTAGGGAAATCTTGTACTGTATTTGTATATTTTAAATTGTGTACAAATGCTTTTATGTTAAGCCGCTCTCCTTTCAGGAGATCTGAGAAAAGCTGTGGACAAAGGGGGAGGAAGGAAGCAAAGCCGGGACATTTCAAGGGCAGCTGAAAAAGTGGGAGGGCAGAGAATGAATTGAGTCTCCTAAATGGGAATTTAGAGGGTGTATTGTACCCCAAACCTCGGTCTCGGTCTCTCTGACGTGGAATGTCATTTCCAGGGCCTTCCGGGAATCCTCACCTGGAGTATTGCCTTCTCAGCCCCAAAGATATCCAGGTTATCTTGACCTTCGAGCCCATCGTCCAGCAAGTCGCTTGGCCATCCAAGCTTGGGGTTACCGATAGCAACAGCTGCCCAGGTGAGTTGATTGTTCCAATGATCCTGACCATTGACATTTGTCATCATCCAAACAGGGATGGGGTGCAAGTCCCATCATCCCCATCACGGTGTCCATTTGCATGACGACTCCCACGATCCATGGTTTTGCAGGCTGGGGATAACTGGTTCTGGAGTCCAACCCATCTTTGCCCCGGGTTGGGGCAAATCTGCTGTGTAAGGAAGCTGTATAAGTGGATTGGACTGCAAAGCCCATTATACTCAGCATGTCTTCAATAGAGCAAGTGTTGCATAGTGTTGCATCAGATCATTACGTAATATAAGATGATTTTTGTTCCTGGGTTACAAATATCATTTCTTAATTGGTACTACAGTAGAGTCTCACTTATCCAAGCTTCACTTATCCAATGTTCTGTATTATCCAAGGCAGTCTACCTTTTAGTAGTCAATGTTTTTATAGTAAACTAGCTGTGTCCGGCCACGCATTGCTGTGGCGAAGTATGGTAGTATGGGAAATAAAGTATTGAGGAATTGGTGGTAGTTAAGGTAAAGGTTTCCATTATAAATGGGTTATATAGCTGTGTGGAAGGGCCTTGAGTCTACACTGCCATATAATCCAGTTAAAATCAGATAATCTGTATTTTATAGGCAGTGTGGAAGAGGCCTGAGTGAGGCCTAACTCTGCCTGTCCCCTGGGCTGAGTGGGTTGCTAGGAGACCAAGTGGGCGGAGCTTAGCCTTCTAACTGGCAGCAATTGGATAAAAACAATTATTCCTCTTCCTCTAGTTAGGACTTTATTTTTCTTTTCTTTTTGTTGTATGAACATAGAGGCATGGATGAGGGGTTGTGCTGCCAAGTTTAGTGTTTTTGGGATGTGTAGTTTTGTTGTTTTGTCCTAGGCCGAAATGTCATTACCCTTTTATATATATAGATGTTGCAATGTTTTGGTGCTAAATTTGTAAATACCGTAATTACTACATAACATTACTGTGTATGTGAACTGCTTTTTCTGTCAATTTGTTGTAAAACATGATGTTTTGGTGCATAATTTGTAAAATCATAATGTAATTTTATGTTTAATAGGCTTATTTCTTAATCCCTCCCTATTATCCAACATTTTCGCTTATCCAACGTTCTGCCGGCCCATTTATGTTGGATAAGTGAGACTCTACTGTATCATGAAAACATAGACAAATGTCTATCTCGTAGAATCTCAACCAATTCAGAATAGTTTGTGCCACAAAAACGAAGTTTATGGACTATAAAAACTCCTTTCAAAGCAAGTACCGCGCAATTAAATGGGAAATAACATTTTCAAACCAGGAACAGAACATTTTTCAAATTTTGTTAAATTATCACAATTGCTCAGACTTTTCAAACCCTTGCTGCTACCGCCTCCTAGTCGCTATTTCTTGCAATTGCACAAAAATGTGGAGCAATGAGAGAGCCCAAGGTTGGGTTGCTGTGAGTTTTCTGGGCTGTATGTTCAGAAGCATTCTCTCCTGACGTTTCGCCCACATCTATGGCAGGCATTCTCAGAGATTGTGAGTCTGTTGGAAATTAGGCAAGTAGAGTTTATGTATCTGTGGAATGCCCAATAGTATTATTGGGTTGCTGTGAGTTTTCCGGGCTGTATGGCCATGTTCCGGAAGCATTCTCTCCTGAAGTTTCATCCACACCTATGGCAGGCATTCTCAGAGGTTGTGAGTCTGTTGGACATTAGGCAAGTGGAGTTTATGTATCTGTGGAATGTCCAATAGTATTATTGGGTTGCTGTGAGTTTTCTGGGCTGTATGGCCATATTCTGGAAGCATTCTCTCCTGACGTTACACCCACATCTATGGCAGGCATTCTCAGAGGTTGTGAGTCTGTTGGACATTAGACAAGTGGAGTTTATGTATCTGTGGAATGTCCAATAGTATTATTGGGTTGCTGTGAGTTTTCTGGACTGTATGGCCATGTTCCGGAAGCATTCCATCCTGACGTTGCTCCCACATCTATGGCAGGCATTCTCAGAGGTTGTGAGTCTGTTGGACATTAGGCAAGTGGAGTTTATGTATCTGTGGAATGTCCAATACTATTATTGGGTTGCTGTGAATTTTCCGGGCTGTATGGCCATGTTCCGGAAGCATTCTCTCCTGACATTGCACCCACATCTATTGCAGGCATTCTCAGAGGTTGTGAGTCTGTTGGACATTAGGCTAGTGGAGTTTATGTATCTGTGGAATGTCCAATAGTATTACTTGGTTGCTGTGAGTTTTCTGGGCTGTCTGGCCATGTTTGAGAAGCATTCTCTCCTGAAGTTTCACCCACATCTATGGCAGGCATCCTCTGAGCTTGTGAGGTCTGTTGGAAATTGTTAACATTAAAGATCGTTGACATGATCTTTTGTCGTGATCATGTGAACGATTTCCAACCGACCAGTCCACCTCTGAGGATGCTTGCCATAGATGTGGGCGAAACGTCAGGAGGGAATGCTTCTGGAACATGGCCATGCAGCCTGGAAAACAGAGCAAGCCAGTGATTCCAGTCATGAAAGCCATCGACAACACATTGAGCCCAAGGTTGCTGTCTTTCACCTGTCTCTCCAGGTTTTTTTTAATTTCGTGTCAAAAGCATTGCATAACAAACAAGTCCAAAAGTGATAAAATAAAGGAATCACAAACAGCTAAATAGTTTTAGACCAAAAGCGGGCAACAGCGACCGCATTGTCTGTAGCTTTAAACAACTCCTCCTCCGTGCATGAGGCAGGGCATTGTGGGCAAGCAGACATATGCGGAGTTGTTTGTTCTGCTCCACAGTCACACAGGATGGAGGATTCCTCCAGGTTGTGCCACCTTGCCAAGTTGTCTTTTGATCTGCCCACTCCACTTCTGAGTCTGTTCAGGGACTTCCAAGTTGCCCATTCTTGGTTTGCCCCTGGAGGAAGACCCTCTTGGGGGGCCATCCAGTTAGAATTGCCAGGTTTAGCTGCCCAGAGGGACACCCTTGCTGCTGCTGGAGGAACATCAAGAGGAGTGGTGGTTCTCATGAAGCCCTTCCTTGATTTGAGTCTGGAGGGAGGAGGCTGATAGCCACGCAGTGGGTGGCTTTCACAATGTTCAACCTTATTTCTCTCACCGTTAGCAGCAACTTCCCGTCGCACGTCAGGAGGGGCAATGCCAGCTAACTTGTAGAGTTTATCAACAGGTGTAGGTTTAAGGCATCCCGTGATGTTTCATTCAGTGCTATGTCCACCTGCTTTGCATGGGCAGACTTGTGCCAAACAGGACAGGCGTACTCAGCAGTTGAGAAAGACAAGGCCAGGGCTGATGTTCTTACTACTTGTGGGTCTGCACCTCGTGTGCTGCCAGTCAGTTTCCGCAGGATGTTATTGCGTGCAGCTACTTTGTGCTTGGTGTTCATGCAGTGTTTCCTATATGTTAGTGTTCGGTCTAAGGTGACACCAAGGTATTTAGGATGGAAACAGTGTTCGAGCTCTTGGCCTTCCCAAGTAACTTTCAGTTTCCTGTTGGCTTCACGGTTACGTAGGTGGAAAGCACACACTTGTGTCTTGGAAGGGTTAGGCTTCAGGTGGTTCTCCTTGTAGTAGCTGGAGAGATCTTTCAAGGCATTGGTGAGTTGCTTTTCAACTGTTTCAAAATCTTTCGCTTGTGTTGTAAGGCCAAGGTCATCAACATATATAAAGCTCTTTGTGAGTGGTGGTTGTGGCTGATCGTTCGTGAAGATGTTAAACAAGGTCGGTGCAAGAACACTTCCTTGGGGTAAACCATTCCTTTGCCTCCTCCATCTACTTTTCCTGCCCTGAAACTCCACATAGAAGCTGCGGTTTTCCAGGAGGGTCTGGACAGTTTTTGTAAAGTCAAAGTCCCGGGTGATATGGTAGACTTTATGCAGCATTTTTCTATGTTGCACCGTGTCATAGGCTGCCGTAAGGTCCACAAAAACCGTTCCCGTGATGCAGCCTTTCTCGTAGCCTTCCTCGATATGCTCAGTCAGGTGGAGAATTTGACCTGTACAGTTTTTCCCTGGTCTGAAACCTGCTTGTTGTCCAGGTGAAGGAGTCCCCTCCGAAGCAGACAACCAAAACAGCTGCCCAGATCCATCCTTGGAGCAAACTCCCAAAAGACCAGGTTGGTGGCATCCTCATCCCTATCTGGGGAGGGGGATCACCTTCTCTTTCTCTTCATCATCATCATCTTTATCTCCTCCTCCTTCTCTTCCTCCTCTTCTCCTTTCTTTCCCTCTTCCTTTCAGATCCAGTGGAGACCTTCTGTGCAGAGCTGAGGCACCTCTACGCTCAAGGAGACCCCTCTCTGGACCCCTTTTACACGGAAACCATTTTCTCCGAACTTCCCTTGGAGACAAAGTGGGGCGGCAGCTGTGATCCCGGCAACCTGGAACAGAAGCCCAAGAAAACCCTATTTCCGTGGAAAGAGATCTTCCAGATCCCGGTGTTGACAGTGGGGAAGGAGCCCAACACTAGGGTCATTGTAGTCCTGGGGAAGTCTGGAGCAGGAAAGACCTCTTTGTCCCGAAAGCTTGCCTCGGAGTGGTCCTTTGGCGAGTGGCCCGAGTTCGAATTCCTCTTCCGATTCGATTGCCGGAAGCTGAAGTTTCATAGTGCCCGAAACCTCCAGGAGCTGCTCTTGGGGCACTCTGCGCTTGCTCCGGAGCAGCTCCGGGAAGTCTACAACTACATTTTGCAAAACCCAAAGAAGCTCCTTTTTATTTTTGACGGTTTCGAGAAGGAGCAAGAAGGCCCCGTCGGAGCGGCTTTGGCCCCTCTTTTCCAGAAGAAGACCCTCAACGGCTGCACTTTGCTTCTTCTGTCGCGTCCCAAAGACAAGCCGCAGCAACACGTCCCCAAGCCGGACAAAATCCTGGAAATTACGGGGTTTTCCTCGCAGCAAATTGAAACGTACCTCGGTCGGTATTTTGAGTCATTCCCTTCCGGCGGAGGAGGACAGGACTTCATCCGCCGCTCTCCCTATTTGTTCAGCCATTGCTCCCACCCCGAAATGTGCCATCTAATTTGCGACTCGGTTTCCCGAACGTTTGACAAAGAACCTCCTTCGACGAAGTCGATCACTAAACTCATTGCAAAGTCACTTCTCAAAAAAACTAATTTGAAGCACCAAAGTCTTACCAACTTGGCCCAAACGGCTTGGGATTTGGCACAAAGTGGGCAAAGCACCTTCTCTTCCATTTGTTTTGAATCCAAAGACGTGCAAGAGTTTGCTTTGGATCGTCGAATCGTGGTCCCTTTGCCGGAAGATCCCGTTTCCAAGATGGAGGGATGCGAAACGTTTGCCTTTTTCAGCTTCGCCGTGCAGAATTTCTTCCTGGCTTTGCATCTAGTCCTGGCCAAAGAGATCAAGGACAAGAAGCTCACCAAATATCTCAATTTGTTCCCCAAAGCCAAGAAATCCCTCCGATCGTCCTGGGATTTCGTGCCTTGTTTCCTATCCGGCCTCCTCTTCTCCGACGAAACGTTCGGAGAAGATTCAGAGAAATTGGTCTCCAAGAAGCGGAAGAACTTCTCCAAATACATCCGGAAGCTTCCGATTCAGTGTTTCACTCCAGAACAACTCCTCAAACTCTTCCATTGTGTCCGCGAGACGGAGGACGAGTATCTCTTGCGGCATTTGGCGCTGCAGCTGCGGCCCGAAATCTCCTTTTCGGGCCTTTCTTTGGCTCCGTCGGATGTCTGCGTTTTGGGATCTGTCCTGAAAAGCGCAGCAAAAGGGATCACTTTGGATTTCAGAGGGAGCTCCATCCATTTGGAAGGACTTGTAGAACTGTTCGGCACAGAGAACGTCTCGGGGGTCAGGTAGGCCTTCTAAGGGGATGGACTAGATGACCTTCGGGGGCACCTTTGGACTTTTTTTTTTACAAAAAGAATTTTATTAAATTTTTTATACTACATCGAAAGGGTGAGAACAACCAAGGTATAGAAACGTAAGAAAAAGAGAGAAAGATAAAAGTCTACAATCTACAAAATATATTTATTTATTTATTTATTTATTATTTACAGTATTTCTATTCTGCCCTTCTCACCCCGAAGGGGACTCAGGGTGGATTACAATGAACACATATATGGCAAACATTCAATGCCAACAGACAAACAACATACAGTTTAGTATAGACAGACACAGAGGCATTTTAACATTTTTCCAGCTTCACGATTCCAGCCACAGGGGGAGCTGTTGCTTCACCGTCCACTAGTGGTTGTACTTCCTCATTCCTTTCCTCATGCTTTGCTGGCAGTTTTATGGTGTTGTAAATGAGTTAAATTAGCCTCCCGCATAAAGCGTACCTAAATTTCCCTACTTGACAGATGCAACTGTCTTTCGGGGCTGCATAGGTCAACAGCAAGCCGGACTATTTAATGGTCGGGGGCTTAACCCGACCCGGGCTTCGAACTCATGACCTCTCAGTCAGTAGTGATTTATTGCAGCTGGTTACTAGCCAGCTGCGTCACAGCCCGACATGAGAAGTTAGTGGTCCCTAAAGATTCACATTTCCACTAACTTCAAAGTAAGGGATGTGACGTAAACAGGACAGAGTGAAACACAGTAAAGCCTGTCTGGGCATGCTTTGGAAACAGGGAAAGGATTCCCTCAATCTAACTCTATCATCTATCTGACGACATCTAGACTTGAGTAGTCCAGGTGATTCCCAACGCTTTTCTCTTCCAGGGCGTCCCTGGGACAGACGGTCCCGCTTTGGAGGCACTTGTGGGAAAGCGGGGAAGAAGGGCGGCTACGATCGGCCATGAAGAAGGCTTCTACCCTCCCCTTCAAGGCTCAGACCATGAAGGACCTCCAGGATCTCTCCGCTTTGGTGCAGTTGCAGCAGGAAATGTCCGCAGGGTATGTACGGGTGGCCCTTTCGGAATTGGGGCTGGGGCCTTTTCCGTCTCTTTATTTTCTGCCTTATTTGTGACATCTATCCATCTATCAATTTAACCATCTATCTCTCTTGCCCATCTCTCCATCCATCTTGGTTATAAAAGAGAGGTCTTCTCCTTCATTAGTTGTTGTTTGGTTTTCTCTTCATCGCTGATCTGAGAAATTATGTGGGAAAGTTGGGGAGAAAATTCATGAAAGACGTAATGCTTTCATGGGTGTCTATTAAACAGCAAGTTGTTTACTTTAAAGGCAGTTCGGACAACATTGCGTTAGAGTGAGAAGCTAGGTCTGAGTCCTCTCGTTCCTGGTTCAAGTCAAGCCCTGATTTTGGATTTAATATATCCTGGAAGTTTTCTATGTTTTTGTTCACGTACTCCTACTCAAGTTTTATGAGCTATATCTTTCCTGATTGTGGATTTATGCTGTGTTTGTGATTCCTGGCTGTTCCTGGACTTTGTCGCCTTTGGAACTTTATGGGACATTTAGATTATTATTTGGTTCTCACCTTTTGCTAAAACCTTTTGGATTATATATCTTCCTTCCTTATTCCTGATTTTATGTGCTTTTTATCTGTTTTTACAATAATATGTTTTACTTATATATGCAGTGGTCATAGGTGTTTCCAGGCATGAAGTGCAACAGTCTGTCTATCTTGTCTATCTACCCATTTAGCAATGTCATCTAGCAATGTATCTACCTCATTTCTCTACCTGCCTATCTATCATCTATATATTTTTCTCTCTGTCTCTGTCAATCATCTATGTATCTTGTCTAACTATTTATCTATCAATCATTCTTCTCTCTGCCTATCCATCTATCTATATTGCCTATATCTTGCCTATCTATCTATATAGCCTATTGTAATGAAGTACGAATTTTTGGTTTTTACAGATGTTATGTTTAATTGTGTGTTTGTGTTTTAAAAGGGTAAGTATTACAGTTATTGCCTCTCAGCACTCAGAGGCTGGTTGCCATGGAGAAGTAGGCGGAGCCAACTGCCATTTTGTTGAAGAAGTGCAGAGTTTTAAAAAAAAGAGTCAGTCTGTGCTCTGATGAGGCACAGGGAAGATTGATCCTAGGTTGAGGGGATCAAGGAGACTCAATTGTTCATTTTGAGTCAGTTTAAAATAAGTTTGGTAACTTATTTAATATAGTCTGTGTCCTGGTAAGGAACAGAGGATCTGTGATCGTGTATCATAGGGGTGACTGCGGTTTAAAAGTAGCAGAGAAAGAAGTTCTAACTACTTTAAATAAAAGAAGTGACACTTAAGGGAGTTTGACTCAACTCATTCTGGTATTGTAACTGTTAATAAAAATACCTCCAAGTGAGAAACAACATTGTAACCACTAAGCTTTGTGCCTGAATAAACATGTTCTTGTTCTTCCAACATCTAAGCCTCTGTCGCATATATTATAAACCAAGTTACGCTACCATCTAAAGTGAATAAGAAGAAAGAAAGAAAAGTAAAAGGTCTCCTCCCTGAGTCTTTGGTGGTTGCATCTTCACAAAGTGATGGCAGTCGTTATTAGCTCATTACAAACTGGTGGCAGCGGTGGGATAAAAAGATTTCCCCTGCCTGAAAGAACCTTAGTCGTTCTTAGTCCCTTACACCTATTAGCTCAGAAAAGTTTGGCCTTGGCCCTCCGCTGAGGCTGAGAGAGTGTGCCTTGTCCAGATGGGTTTTAATTCCTGTTTACTTTCCTCTTCAGCGGATGCAAGGCCCAATGCATTCCAGCCATTGCAGACCTCCAGAAAGTCGAATTCACGTAAGTCCTATGTAACAAATTTTGAAATAAAATCCCTTTCTGGTTTGAAAGTGTTATTTCCTATTTAATTGTGCGGTCCTTCCTTTGCTTTGCAGGCTGGGGCCCCTCTATGGCTTAAAGGGATTCCGGAAACTGGTCCCAATCCTGGAGGCCTTTCCATCTCTTCGGCATTTGGAGTGAGTGGCCAAAGGGTCAAGACTACTTAGCAGACCTAATGGATGGCAAGCAGAGCTCAGGAAGTTTCTTTTGGGGGGCTTGGGCCCAAGTTTCTGTCCCTATAGCAGCCAAGTTTGTGTCCCTATAGCAGCCCCTGCCCCATTAAGCCCTTCTTGTTTATCTCTCACTTGTCTTTTTCCAGCTTGGATTCTCCAAAAGAGAACGAAATCGGAGACGAAGGGATCTTGGCTTTTCGGGAAGTCCTTCCTCGGTTGCGCTCCTTGGAAACATTAAAGTAAGTCATTGGTATATAACCTCTAAAAATTAAGTATCATTAAAAAAAGTAGTAATTTAAAATGTTGGAAATGTGGAGAAGAGGAAGGCTCTTACCACCATATTTGGTGGAAGTGCAAAAAGGCAAAAGAATTTTGGTCCATGATCCATGAAAACGTCCATACAATCTTAGAACATAAATTTATAAAATTACCGGAAACATACCTATTGGGAATTGTTAAAAATATCAGGGATTTAAATGAGGAAAAATTAATGACTTATCTCACAACAGCGGCTAGGATAATTTATGCCAGGCACTGGAGACAAAAAGAAATCCCTACCAAAGAGGAATGGATAATTAAAATATCAGAAATTAAGAATATGGATAGGCTAACATACCTAATTGCAAAATACCAGGGAAAACCAAGGAAAGAAACTGACTGGAAACAAATAGAGAGATATCTAACAGAGGAAAGACTGCAAAAACAGAAAGGAAAAGAGATGAGAATAATAAGAAAGAAGGCACTAGCACACCCATACACCAATAAGAAAGCAGAATGATGAACTGGAAATAATTGTTGAAGAAACGAATGAAGACAAAAATAAGAAGAGGAACAACAAACCAACCATGAAAGCCTTTGACAACACAATTCTACTTTTGTTTCCAGTTTGTCCCGGAATAAGATCATGGACCGAGGAGCCGTGGCACTCTCCGCTGCTCTCCCAGACCTGCCTGCCTTGAAGACTCTGAGGTGCGTACTACAAGTCCCATGTTCCACTTCAGAAAAAGACTGCTGGTGAAAGTACCAATACTCTTTTATTATTCTGCCAACCTAGCAGTTGGAAAACATGCAAGTGTGAGTAGATCAATAGGTACCGCTCCAGCGGGAAGGTAACGGTGCTCCATGCAGTCATGCCAGCCACATGACCTTGGTGGTGTCTATGGACAACGCCGGCTCTTTGGTTTAGGAATGGAGATGAGCACCGACCCCCAGAGTCGGACACGACTGGATTTAATGTCAGGGAAAAAACCTTTATCCTTATTGTACTGCACAATCTCAATTCCAAAACGGCCCCTTTTCTTTCCTCTTTTGCAGCCTTTACAAAAACAGCATCGGGGACGCCGGGGCAGGAAAGTTGGCAGAAACGCTTCCCCGGATACATTCGTTGAAAGTCTTGGAGTAAGTCAAACAAACATTTTACGGTTCTGGCCCAATTTACTTATCCAACAAACGGTTCTGGCCCAATCTACTTGTCCGAACGTATCTCCTCCTATGAGCCAGGAAGATCCCTAAGATCATCTGAAGAGGCCCTGCTCTCGGTCCCACCTGCCTCGCAGGCGCGGCTGGTGGGAACGAGGGACGGGGCCTTCTCGGTGGTGGCTCCCCGGCTGTAGAACACCCTCCCCACAAATATCCGACAAGCCCCAACCCTTCTGGGTTTCAGAAAGGCTGTGAAAACATGGCTGTGTGCACAAGTTTTTAATGAGTAATACAATAACGTCGACATGGTCCGATTGAAGGCTGAAGCATGAGGTTTTTAGACAAATGGATCTAATTTACATATGTTTTAATTGTTATAATGTATTTTAATGGTGTATTTTTATAGTTTTAATTGATTATATGTACTGTTTTTGTTTTATTATTATGTTCTTGGCATTACATGTTGCCAACTGTTGTAAGCTGCCCTGAGTCCCCCCGGGTGAGAAGGGCGGGGTATAAATGCTGGAAATAAATAAATAAATACATTTAAAAAATATCTTAAAATGTGATGACAAACACTTGCATCAGAGGCCAATTTCTGACTTTGCGCCAGGTTTTCGTCCGAACCGGGCTCATGCAAAGTATTTCCCTTGCAGCATCCATTGCAACAAGATCACGGCATCCGGAGCTCAGCGCCTGACGGAGGCCTTGAAGAATTGCCCCTGGGTCCAAAGCCTGGCGTAAGTCGGGGATGGTGGGAATTGCAGTCCAAAGTGAATTGCATGGCATAGTGTGCACCAGGCATGGGCAAACTTCGGCCCTCCAGGTGTTTTGGACTCCCAACTCCCACAACTCCTAACAGCCTACCGGCTGTTAGGAGTTGTGGGAGTTGACGTCCAAAACACCTGGAGGGCTGAAGTTTGCCCATGCCTGGTATACGAATGCCAGGCAGTCGAAGTAGTTTCAAACAGGATTCATTCCACAGTGTGGATGCACCCAGGAAAGGGAACTACAACTCCCCTGGGGAGTTTCTCTCTGATCTGGGCTTTTCTTTCCCCAAAATACAGGCTGTGGAGTCCCACCATCCCCCACGGCGTTCTGGATCATTTGCAGCAGCTGGATCCCCGGATCAGGCTCCTCTAAAGCAAGGCAAGGCTTTACTCATTGGGATTTACATGTTCAGGAGGAGAAGGGCTCCGCAAAGCACCTCCAAAGCAGATCCCTTGAGAGGCCGGCCGGACCTGGGTTCAAATCCCTGCTTGGCCATTGGGTCACACTCTCTCAACCTCAGAGGGAGGAAGGCAAGAAACTTCACCAAGAAGTTTAATCCTAAGGGATGGAATTAGAAGCAGGTAGCGACAGATCGGGGTTTGCATCGCCGCTCAGCAGCATTTTTGGAAAATCTCTTTGCAACCTTTTAAAGGAGAAAGATTGAAGATTGAAGATTGATATTTCGGAAATGAGACAATTTAGTACATCTAAACATCCCAGAAATGCTTGCGTGAGACGTAATATTTCTGAATTGCAACTGAAAATATTGCAAAAATAAATACATTTCCAAATTGCAACCTTTTGGGAAACTGTAACTATTGCAGAAATAAATACATTTGCGAATTGCAACCTTTTGGGAAACTGTAAATATTGCAGAAATAAATACATTTGCGAATTGCAACCTTTTAAGAAAAGTGTAACTATTGCAGAAATAAATACATTTCCAAATTCCAACCTCTTGGGAAACTCTAAATATCGCAGAAATAAATACATTTCCAAATTGCAACCTTTTAAGAAAAGTGTACATACTGCAGAAATAAATTTCCAAATTGCAACCTTTTGGGAAACTGTAAATACTGCAGAAATAAATACTTACATTTCCGAATTGCAACCTTTTAAGAAAAGTGTACATACTGCAGAAATAAATACATTTCCGAATCGCAACCTTTTGGGAAACTGTAACTATTGCAGACATAAATACATTTCTGAATTGCAACCTTTTCAGAAAAGTGTAACTATCGCAGAAATAAATACATTTCCAAATTGCAACCTTTTAAGAAAAATGTACATATTGCAGAAATAAATATATTTCCGAATTGCAACCTTTTAAGAAAAATGTACATATTGCAGAAATAAATACATTTCCAAATTGCAACCTTTTAAGAAAAGTCTACATACTGCAGAAATAAATAAATTTCCAAATTGCAACCTTTTGGGAAACTGTAAATATCCCAGAAAAAGAAGATTAAGAATGAAATTGTCTTTTATGAAATAAATAAATTGCATTTTAAATAAATTGCAAAATCTAACATTTTACAAAGCCAGAAATGGGCTGAAATTTGTTTCAAAATCAGAATCTAATCCCAGACTTTTGCAAAGAACTGAGTTGCTGAAAATAATAATACTATTATTATTGCCACATTAATCCCATTTTTGCTCATTAAAAGACTCCAAGCAAGTGACTTTTATATGCATTTATTTGAAACAGGCTGAATATTCACATATTGCTTTTTACATTGTATTCCCTGCATTTTAAAACCTTTTCCCCACAAAAAATATAGCGCTTCCGGTATTCAATCCACAAGGCCTTTGTTTCCTTTTCCAAAATTACAAAAATATTTAGAAAATGGATTTTCTTCATCATAACACTGTGCAGCAATTCATTTCAATTCCCTGCCATTCATATTCTTATTTTATTTTCAATTTAAAAGGCAACATTTTGTAGATCCAAAATGAGCTCCGGACGTTTCCATGATGTGCTCAGAAAGTGCAATTAATTGATCTATTTCAAAACAGCAAAATGCAATTTCCCCATTTATTGGAACAGCATTGATTGTATGTTCGGGTCGCATGCTTTTAATGCATTTCAATGCAAGCGTTTCATGTGCGAGAAAAACAAAAAACTATGGCGTAAGTGTGAACCGGGAAACTTTGCACTGCAATTCCCAGCATTGGATGTGGATGATGGGATATGCAGTACAACACCTGGAGGGTCACATGATTCTGCCCCTGAACTCCAAACCTATAATCCAATCAATCTGCAAAACTTTGCAGAAAGAAAAATAACCTTTTGGACTCTCACTCCCAGAATCCCCTAGCTATACTATTTGGAGGACGATGGGAGTTGTCGTCCCATTCTTATTGCTAATCCGTCATCCCATTCCAGTTGTTGATGGCAACATCTATATAGATCATCACGCCCAGACTCCTCTAGCCATACTATTTGCAGGATGATGGGAATTATCATCCTTATCCCATTGTTAATACCAATAACTTCAGGGACTATTGTTCCAGGAATCCCCTGTCCATATTATCTGGGATTTGTTGCCCCATTCCTATTGTTAAGTGCAATCAGTTTATGGAATATCATTCCCAAAATCCCCTAGCAATAGTATTTGGAGGATGATGGAAATTGTCATCCTATTTTTATTGCTAATCCTAATGTTGAGAGTTATTATTCCTTTGCAATTGTTAATGGCAATGCCTTTATGGATCATCACTCCCAGGATACCCTAACCATACTATTTGGAGGATGATGGGAGTTGTTATCCCATTCTTCTTCATAATAACAACACTGGGAGACGTCATCCAATGCCTATTATTAAAATCCCAATAAAGTGATGGACTCTCCTTCCCAGAATCCCCGAGCCAGGATATTTGGAGGATGATGGGAATTGTCATCCTATTTTTATTGCTAATCCTAATGTTGAGAGTTATTATTCCTTTGCAATTGTTAATGGCAATATCTTTATGAGTCATCACTCCCAGGATACCCTAACCATACTATTTGGAGGATGATGGGAGTTGTTATCCCCTTCATCTTCATAATAGCAACACCATACAATGCCTATTATTAAAATCCCAATAAAGTGATGGACTCCCCTTCCCAGAATCCCCAAGCCAGGATATTTGGAGGATGATGGGAATTGTCATCCCATCCGCATCCTTAATCCCATCAACGGGACATGTCTGTTTCTACCTCATTCAATGATGGATTTGATGTGTTTACTTCCTTTTCCAATACCTTCCAATGTCTTTCAAAAGTCTTCCAAAACGCAATGGGACAATTTTGGATATTTTTATTGCCATCTGACCTTCTTTTGGATCCGGAAGCCCTTATGGAGCAAAATCAACGGCCAGGAGCAACCTTTACACTGGATGCAAAACCGCCCAAACTTGTTGCAAACTTTTCCGATCCGGCTGTCTTTCTCCCGGGTCCCGTTGGCGTCGCTTCCTCGCTTGAATCTGGATCAAAAAGAAGAAAGGACAATTAAATCTCGAACCCATTCCAATCCTAGCGCTTCCAGTTTGAAAGCATTCAGATGCATTTGTCTCCCGGGTTTGCAAAGGGCAGGGTTCGAAGAATCCCAGCCTCAAGGTTTTGCAAACGGCACTGACATTGCAGAAATGTCACGAATTGGAAAGGCAAAAGGGACAACTTGCAGAAACAGCCCAACTAAATGGAAAGGGAGCAATTACAGAATGGCTAAAATGGATTTAGAGAACATAGCTGCTCTTCTCAACTGTCCTCAGCAATCCATAAATATTGATGACATATATAGATATAATTTGCAAGCTTTCCAAAGAGAAAAACATATTGATCGCTCGGCGTTTGGGAAGAGTTTGGCCGGACTTTGCATTTCGGACCCTGGGAAACAAGCCCCTTTTGAGTCTCCTTTGTGAGATTAAACACCATATTAACACCATAATCTATATATATAAAAGAGTGATGGCATCACAGCAGCGGACAAAACAACAAAAGTAAACACCCCACAACCTCGAAAATTGACATCACAACCCCTCATCCATGCCTCTAGGTTGATACAACAAAAAGAAAAGAAAAATAAAGTCCTAATTAGAGGGAGAGGAATAATTGTTTTTATCCAATTGCTGCCAGATAGAAGGCTAAGCTCCGCTCACTTGGTCTCCTAGCAACCCACAGCCCAGGGGACCCTTTACCTTAACTATCACCAATTCCTCAATACTTTATTTCCCATACCACCATACTTCACCACATCAACGCGTGGCCGGGCACAGCTAGTCTATATATATAAAAGGGTAATGAAATTTCGGCCTAGGACAAAACAACAAAACTACACATCCCAGAAACACTAAACTTGGCAGCACGACCCCTCATCCATGCCTCTACGTTCATACAACAAAAAGAAAAGAAAAATAAAGTCCTAATTAGAGGGAGAGGAATAATTGTTTTTATCTAATTGCTGCCAGTTAGAAGGCTAAGCTCCGTCAGGGGAAAACCTTTACCCTTTACCTTAACTACCACCAATACTTCAATACTTTATTTTCCATACCACCATACTTTGCCACAGCAACGCGTGGCTGGGCACAGCTAGTAATAAATATAATTACAATAATAAAAGCATTATGTATTTAAAGTGAACAATGCATCCACAAAGGGCTGGACTAGATGACCTTTAGGGACCTCTATGGCTTTCAACTGTGTCATCCAGCCACTGCATTCACGGAATACTAATTTCAAAGGTCCCCGAATCCCGGTTATTTCGGTTTTTAAATGTATCTTCTCCCTATTCTGGAACTTACGCCGAGACCTGAGTCCGGTCCAGTCCTCTGTGGTGAAGGTGCCAACCGATCGGGCTCTTCTTTCCCTTTGGATCCAGTCTCCGGATACAAGGATGTCCCCAAATCTGGAGCGAACCCCTCCCCAGACGACAAACCCACCCACCCCACTGTCGTCCTCTTTTCCCTGAGAAGCAAAGGGACCCCAATGCCACCCCAAAAGGAGCGTTTCTGGCACCTTCCTGTGGGACCACCATTGGAAAGGTTCTCCTCCTTGGAGCTTCTTGAGGTCCCTTCCTTGGCGACTTTTCAGCAGTCTGGCAAAGTCGGGCCTTGTGGCTGCGTCTGCAAACCCGATGCCAGGTTGGAGATTATTGGGGTCCCCTCCTTGGCAACAATGGAGGGTCCAATGAGATCTAGTCTGGGGGGGCCCATCCAGAGGTTCTCTTCTTTGTGGAGATGAGAGGCCAACTCTCAGGTCTCTTCCTTGAGATGATTGAGGGTCCAGCAAAGTCCAATCTGATGCGAGGGTCGCCGTCTTCTTCTTGGTGACACTTGGGGTCCCTTGGAGGCTCAAAGGGGGCCCAAGCAAGGGACTCCGGGTCTTTGGTGCCCTTTGGGTTGCCCTCCTTGGTGACTCTTGGGGTCCCCTGTTTGGATTCTCTTTGGGGTCCCTTGGAGGCTTAAAGGAAAGCTGCTTTGGGGAGTCTTGGGGTCTTCTACCTGGTGACTCCTGGAGTCCCTTCCATGGTGCCACTTGTTGTCCCCTCCTTGAGGACTCTTGGGGTCCCTTCTTTTGGAGGCTCTTGGGGTCCCTTGGAGGCTCAAAGGGGTGCACCTCAGAGATTCTTGGGGTCTTATTTTTTGGAAACTTTAGGGGTACCCTCTCTGGATTCTCTTGGGGTCTTCTTGCTGGTGACTCTTGTGGTCTCTTCTCTGGATTCTCTTGGGGTGCCTTGGAAGCTCAAAGGAGCCAACCTCAGAGACTCTTGGGGTCTTCTTCCTTGAAACTCTTGAGGTCCCTTGCTTGGAGAAACTGGGAATGCCCTTCGTTGTCCCCGCCCTGAGGACTCTTGGGTCTCTCCTTTGGAGGCTCTTGGGGCCCCACCTCAGATACTTTTGGGGTCTTCTTTTTGGAAACTCTAGGGGTGCCCTCTCTGGATTCACTTGGGGTCTCCTTATTGGTGACTCTTAGGGTCCCCTCCTTGGCGACTCTTAGATTCTCTTGGGCTCCTTTGGAGGCTCAGAGGCTCTTGGGGTCTTCTTATTGGGGACTCTTGGGATCTTCTTGGAAACTCTAGGGGTGCCCTCTTTGGATTCCATTGGGGTCCCTTGGAGGCTTACATGGGGCTCACCTGAATTCTATTGCGGTTTTCATCCTGGCAACTCTTGAGGTCCCTTCCTTGGAGACACTGGAGGTGCCCTTTGTTGTCCCCTCCTTGAGGACTCTTGGGGTCTCTCTTTTGGAGGCTCAAAGGGACCCACCTCAGGGACTGTGGGGGGTCTTCTTTCTGGAAACTCTAGGGGTGCATTTTCTTGGGCTCCCTTGGAGGCTCGGAGGCTTTTGGGGTCTTCTTATTGGCGACTCTTGGGATCTTCTTGGAAACTCTAGGGGTGCCCTCTTTGGATTCCCTTGGGGTCCCTTGGAAGCTTACATGGGGCTCACCTGATTCTCTTGGATGCTCTTGAGGTCTTCTTCCTAGCAATTCTTCCTTGGAGGTCCCTTGGAGGCTTACATGGGGCTCACCTGATTCTCTTGGATGCTCTTGGGGTCTTCTTCCTAGCAACTCTTCCTTGGAGGTCCCTTGGAGGCTTACATGGGGCTCACCTGATTCTCTTGGATGCTCTTGGGGTCTTCTTCCTAGCAACTCTTCCTTGGAGGTCCCTTGGAGGCTTACATGGGGCTCACCTGATTCTCTTGGGGTCTTCTTCTAGCAACTCTTCCTTGGGGGTCCCTTGGAGGCTTACATGGGGCTCACCTGATTCTCTTGGATGCTCTTGGGGTCTTCTTCCTAGATTCTCTTGGGGTCTTCTTATTGGTGACTCTTGGGGTCCCCTCCTTTGGGACTCTTGGGCTCTCTTCTCTGGGTTCTCTTGGGGTCTTCTTATTGTTGACTCTTGGAATCTTCTTGGAAACTCTAGGGTTGCCCTCTTTGGATTCCCTTGGAGTCTTACATGGGGCTCACCTGATTCTCTTGGATGCTCTTGGGGTCTTCTTCCTGGATTCTCTTGGGGTCTTCTTATTGGTGACTCTTGGGCTCTCTTTTCTGGATTCTCTTGGGGTCCCTTGGAGGTTCAGAGGCTCTTGTGGTCTTCTTATTGCCTTCTCTGGAGTCTCTTGGGGTCTTCTTATTGTTGACTCTTGGGGTCCCCTCCTTGGCGCCTCTTGGGGTCTCTTCTCTAGGTTCTCTTGGGGTCTTCTTATTGCTGACGCTTGGTCTCTCTTCTCTGGGTTCTCGTGGGGTCTCCAAGGGGCCACGGGAGAGGCGGTGGGGCCTTCCTCCTTGGGGGGCCTGGGCCTTCAGGCTCTCAGTCCCAGGCCACGTCCAGGGCCTCCCCGTCCCCGAGGCCCACCCCGGCTCCCGCGTCCCGGTCGAAGAGTCCGAACCCCTGCCCGGAGAGGGTCCCCAGCCCCCCCAGCGCGTGGTCCATGTCTTCGGGGGGCAGGACGGCGATGCCCAGGTTGAGGGCGATGTACTCCAGGAGGAAGGCGTAGTAGAGGGCCAGCAGGTTGACGCAGAAGAGCCCCACGTAGAACATAGGGGAGGAGGGGGCAGGGGGGGCGGGGGGTGGGGTCTCCCTTTGGCCCCGCCCCCAATCAATCCACAGAGGCCTTCATGTCCCAGTCATCAGGTCCAGTCTCCCATTGCACCTCCACAGTAAATCCAGAACTAGGAAGCCCAACTAATTCGCATTAAGTGCCCTCCCCCATGCATCAACCATAGGATTCAAGGAGGGGCTTTTGCAAGGAAGGAACCCCTAAATCCAAAGATTCTTCTCCCTCCTTAATTTTCAGGGGTGGGGGCTTTGCAAAGGCATGGATCCCCCTAAAATCCCCGTGATAATTTTGCATGCTCTCTCTGCCTCTGCTGCTGCTGCTGCATCCCGCCGAGCGCGCGCCCGCCGACTGCGCGCGCCCGCGAGAAGGAAGAAGAAGGCAAAGGACGGGAGACAGCTGTGGCAAGCGCCCTCCAAGGCCCGCCTCCGCCGCGCCCCGATTGGCTACCCCAAAGAGTGATTGACAGCTCAAGGGGAGCAACGGGAGGGGGAAGATAGAGAAGGCTTTGACACGCCTATTGCATCCTGGGAGTTGTAGTTCTACAAGGAGGGCGGCTCTTTACAATGGAATGGATGCATTTTAGGAGCACTTTAGTTCGCATAATATAGAACCCTGGGATCTGTAGTTTTACAAAGACTTGAGGAGCCCCCAAAGCAGTGGTTCCCAACCTTTGGGCCTCCAGGTGTTTTGGACTTCAACTCCCAGAAGTCCCCGTTTTTAGGAATTATGCAAACTACAACTCCCAGAGTTCTATGACTTTATTTTTTTTATTAAAGACTTTATTAAAGATATATTAAATTGATTTTTACAATAATAATAAAATCTAATTTAATAATAATATATAAGGATTTATGTTCTAATTCTATGTATAGTTATTTATATTTATTATTATTAGGGATTACTCTTATTTATATTATTATATTAAATTTTGTTAATAATATTTTATAATTATTTATGTTATAATTTTATGTATAGTTATTTATATTTATCATTATTAGGGATTACTCTTATTCATATTATTACATTAAATATTGTTAATAATATTTTATAATTATTTATGTTATAATTTTATGTATAGTTATTTATATTTATCATTTTTATGGATTACTCTTATTTATATTATTACATTAAATATTGTTAATAATATTTTATAATTATTTATGTTATAATTTTATGTATAGTTATAATTATTTATATTTATAGTTCTTGTGGATCACTCTTATGTATATTATATTAATATTTTGTTAGCAATAATAATTTATAATAATAATTGTTATGTGCTAAGGCAAAATTGAATACTAATATTTATTTTATATTATTATTTATTAATACTATAATAATAATAAAAATACTATTAATAATAATAATATATACAATTGGTATATATTGTTATGCAAAAATAGAATATTATCCTTGATATTATTATTATTATTAATGTCGTTGTGTCAATAATAATAATAATAATAATAATATCAAGGATAATATTCTATTATTCTATAACTATATATACCGATTGTATTATTGCTAATAATTTATAATTACTGTATTATGAATTATTCCTTTTTATATTATTGTTAGCAATATTATTGTATAATAATTTATAATAACGCCATGATTTCAATAATACTATTATTTGTGTATTTTTATTTTTATATTTTATTATTATTTATTAACAATACTATTAATAATAGCATTCATAAAAATAGTAATAAAATATAATAATGTTAACAATAATAATAAAATATAAAATATTTTTATTATTTGAAACACAACAAGATGAGTCCACAGCAGACACTCTGCTGGCTGTTGTATTGGATCACACGTCGGACACTTCCCAAGTGTTATTATTATTATTATTATTATTATTATTATTATTAGAAACATAATTCCTACCGCTGTTAGGAATTGTGGGAGTTGAAGTCCAAAACATCTGGAGGGCCCAAATTGGCCCATGCCTGTTCTAAGGGCTCAGTTGGATCTGCACATGCGCAGATTCACCCACCTCCAAGCCCCGCCCACTCCCCCCTCTCCAAGTCACAAACACTCTTCTTCAATCAGCTGGCAAAAACCTTAGCGGCGCTCCGCCTCTTCTCCCTATGCTTCCGGGTTTGTTGTGTTTTCTCCCCTCGGAGCATTCTGGGAGTCGTAGTCCTTTGGGGCCCTTTCGCTATAGGAACCTTGCGAGAGGGAGACTCAGTTTCCCAGCGTGCGCTGCGGCGAGGCGCCCTCCGCGCCTGCGCAGTCTGTCCCCGCGGCGGAATGTCAGGGCTGAGGGGAGAATGGCGGCGGCGAAGGAGCGAGGGGGAGGACGGAGCTCCGGCGGCGGAGGCTGAGCGGCCTTTCGGAGCGTAGCGGGCAGCGCAGGAAGGCGGCGAGACTCCCCTCAGGGATGTTCGGGAGGTCGCGGAGCTGGGGCGGAGGCGGCGGCGGGCAGGGCAAGGCCGCCAAGAACATCCACTCCCTCGAACACCTCAAGTGAGGAAAAACAGGCTTCTGAGGGAAGCAGGGGAACCACAGGGCCCGGCCTCTGAGGGGATTCGTGGTCCCACATTGGTTTGGAGCAGGCATGGGCCAAGTTGGGCCCTCCAAGTGTTTTGGACTTCAACTCCCAGCATTCCTCACAGCCTCAGGCCCCTTCCTTTTCCCCCTCAGCCGCTTAAGCGGCTGAGGGGGAAAAGGAAAGGGCCTGAGGCTGTGAGGAATGCTGGGAGTTGAAGTCCAAAACACCTGGAGGGCCCAACTTGGCCCAGGCCTGGTTTGGAGCATGTTAGGCTTCCTTTAATCCCATGCTCCTTGACTTTGGTTTAGGATGATTGGCAGCTAGTGGAGGAAGGACTCCAGCTCCTATGGTCCTTGTTGGTGAGGAATTCTGGGTCCAATGGGCCCTCTGAGAGGGAATAAATGGGACTACGAACCCCATTCTCCTTGCCTCTGGGGTTGATAGGACTACAGGTTCCGTTCTCCTTGGCTATGGTCAATTCTGGGTCCAATGGGCCCCCTGAGAGGGAATTAATGGGACTGTAACTCCCATGGTTCTTGACTATGGTGGATTTTGGCGTTGATAGGCCAGGAGTAAACAAATCATGCGGAAGAGAGTGTCATTGTAAACAGTGATTTTTTTTCTTTGAATTGGAAAGTGTTTAGTCTTAGCAGGTTTCTCAGCTGATTTCATTTAGGCCCCATGTAAGCCGCCCCGAGTCCCTTCGTATAAGTCCGGTATAAAAATAAAGTTGTTGTTATTATTATTATTATTATTATTATTATTAATAATAATAAGTTTATTTATATTCCTCCTCCATCTCCCCCAAAGGGGACTCGGGGCGGCTTACAGCAAAATCGGATACAAAACAATACAAAATAAAATATGAAACATCAGAGAACAAAATCAATAATAATATATACACAGCAACCGGAAAAAAAAAACAACAAAAAAAACACAACACGGTATTAAAACATCGAATTAAAAACAATGAGGTTGCAATAGTGGATAAGCAAGGTGCACATTATAAGTGACAGATTTTTTAAATGAAGTGCAATAGATTCATTCAAGGTCACATTGGGTAGGGAGGAGCCCTGAATTAATATCAAGTAATCAGGAAAAGAGCGACCAGTACAAAAGGTCGAGGAGTATAGTTGTAATTATGATGGGAATAGGCGATCTTAACCAAAGGCCTGGGTGAAAAGCCAGGTTTTCAGGCTCTTCCGAACAAATAAAATAAGAGGCCTTTTGACCAAGGATCCCAGGAGTAAACAAAGCCATTCATCCTTTTGTGTAATTATTCTATATCCTCAGGGTGTGTATGTTCAAATCATATGTGGAAGAGAGTGTCATTGTAAACAATGATTTTTTTTTTGAATTGGCAAGTGTTCAGTCTTAGCAAGTTTCTCTACTAATTTCCTTCCAAACAAAATAAGAGGTCTTTGGACCAAGGATCTTTGCAAAATCAGGGCCAAATACAGTAGAGTCTCACTTATCCAAGCTAAACGGGCCGGCAGAACCTTGGATAAGTGAATATCTTGGATAATAAGGAGAGATTAAGGAAAAGCCTATTAAACAAAACAAAATAAGAGGTCTTTGGACCAAGGATCTTTGCAAAATCAGGGCCAAATACAGTAGAGTCTCACTTATCCAAGCTAAACGGGCCGGCAGAACCTTGGATAAGTGAATATCTTGGATAATAAGGAGAGATTAAGGAAAAGCCTATTAAACATCGAATTAGGTTATGATTTTACAAATGAATTAGGTTATGATTTTACAAATTAAGCACCAAAACATCATGTTATACAACAAATTTTACAGAAAAAGTAGTTCAATACACAGTAATGTTATGTTTTAATTACTGTATTTACAAATTTAGCAACAAAATATCATGATATATTGAAAACATTGACTACAAAAATGTCTTGGATAATCCAGAACCTTGGATAAGCGAATGTTGGATAAGTGAGACTCTACTGTATGCAGCTTTTTTTTCACAGAAAACAATTAAGACCATTTGTTTCTCTTTGTTGCAAATAAAGTAGCAGTGGTTTCAGACATCTAGGCACTTCTTGTTTATGTTTCTTGAAACAGTTTAGAATTCATTATTTCCTTGTTTTTGTTTCTAAGTACGATCATTTGTTTTTTAGTTGATCCCTACTGTTACAATTGTTCCTTAGCGGCATTTTATTTCCATTTGTCTTGGTTCCTGCCTTGAAAGAGGAAGGCCACAAATAGATACACAAAATAAATAGAAATAAATGTTTCCAATTGCCTTGATATGATCTGAGATAAACTCTCTCCTTTTGTTTCCTTTTACTCCTTTGAGGTATATGTACCATGTTTTGACCAAAAATACCACTGTGACCGATCACAACCGCAACCTGTTAGTGGAGACCATTCGCTCTATAACCGAGATCCTTATATGGGGAGACCAAAATGACAGTTCAGTCTTTGAGTAAGTTTGAATGGCAATGTCTTTGTAAGTGGGATGGCACTCTAAAAGCTTGATCTTGCAGCAGAAGGGGAAAAATAAATTTACATTACTGTATATATAATGAAAAATCCATTGAGTTAGCTTTGGTTTTGCTTAATCCCAAGGACCGCAACCATTAAACTGGCAACATGGACTCTGGTTTTGTGCATATTTAGAAAACCCAGAAATCACAAGAGCTGAAAATTAACCCAACCCCTGCTAATAACATTAAATTATATGTGGAATTCATACTATTTAAAAGTACATCAGACAGAAAGGTGTTGTAAAACAGCGCCTGCTGAAACAAAGGCTCAGTGATTTACAAATCAAGAATGACACCTTTGATAAAATGTCACAAGCAAATCAATTTTTGATGCTTTCTCCCCAGCTTTTTCTTGGAGAAGAACATGTTTGTGTACTTCTTGAACATCCTGCGTCAGAAGTCTGGCCGGTATGTCTGTGTGCAGCTCCTCCAGACGCTGAACATCCTCTTTGAGAACATTAGCCATGAAACGTCTCTCTGTAAGTGTGAGCGCATTCATGTCATCTTCCTCAAAGCTGATCAGTTCTAGTTGTCTTTTATTACCAGATATACAGGCAGTCCACAAGTTATGAACAAGAGAGGCTCCATAGGTTTGTTCTTATATTTATATGTAAATTGGAACCAGTACATGTGTGTGTGTATGTATGTGTGTGTGGTTTTGAAAGCATAGGGAAGGGTTAACACCCCTATGGTGTTTGCTTTGCTATCTGTGCTCCCGTTTGGAAGATTTCACCCCACTTTCTGTTCTTGTGAGAATTGGATTTTGGAAAATGTGGCTTGTTGTTGAAACATGGATTAGAGATAAAGCTTTAGCTTTTCCCCATGATAATAACCCTTCCAGGAGTGGATTTTCTTTCTGAAGGGTAGATTTTCTCACTTCCTGTTGTTTTGGCCTTCAGCTCCCAGAAATCCTAACAGTTGACAATCTGCCCCAGATTTCTGGGAGTTGTAGGCCAAAACACCTGAGAATCACTGCTCTAAATCTAAAAGAAATACCAATAATTTAAATGAAACACTTAGGATATGTAAAGATTTTATACAATTTTGTTTTCTGGTTCCAAATATTTGTAAATACTTATATTTTGCTCTTTGTTTGTTAACTTGAAGGATGATTGGGGGCGGAGCAAGAGGGAGAATTTTGGAAGGGGTGTGGTGCCTTCTAAATTCGTGCTGATTTTGGGAGCTTGTATTGGGTTATTTGGGAGAAGCTTGCTTTGTATGACTATGGCATGTTTTTCCAGTTCAAAGGGTGTGTGCGTTTGTGCCTTCTGCCAAGCTAAAGCTTCTCTTATCCAAGATTAAATAGAGCTGGAGATTCAAACCTGCACAAACAGGTTGGCATGGTGAAACATTATGCAGAGCATTATTATTATATCTTACCTGCCTCTCCTCAAGGTGGGACACAACATAGTTCAAGAATTATGTAAAATACATATATTGAAACTTATTTCTGTGAAAGACATCTAATAAAATGCAGAGAACAAAGATTAAAATATAGTAAACAGGATGCGCGTTTGCGGGTGAATATTGTTGGTTTTGTCTGTTTTCTTCCTCTTGAAGATATGCCACCTTGGGACACCGTGCTTGGTCTAAATATCTTGATTCTGGGTTTGAAAGCATGGGCTCAGTTTATATACAACGCATGTGTTTTCTTCCCCTTTCTTTCAGACTATCTGCTCTCCAATAACTACGTAAATTCTATCATCGTGCATAAATTTGACTTCTCTGATGAAGAGATCATGGCGTACTATATTTCCTTCTTGAAAACACTTTCCCTGAAGCTCAACAACCACACTGTACATTTCTTTTACAATGAAGTAAGTGGCCAGCAACTTCATTCCGCATTCAGATGGCACTGTTTTAGAATATATATTTTAACAAGTTTTTGTGGATTTTTAATTCTGAATTTTTCAAAATCAGTTATACAACATTAAAACAAAATTGAATATATTTGTAGATGTTAAATTGTATTGAAATGCTTTTAATGTCAGCCACTTGGAGCCTCCTTTGTAGAGAGAAAAAGCAGGATATAAATAAACATAATAATATAATAATAATGTTATTATGAAAAGTGGAAAATTCTGTGCTGTCTTCCTTTGGTTGGAGTTTCATTCTTACCTTATATTGCTGTCTTTTCTCTCTCTCACTAAAGTATCAGTATTTGTTTGGTATACATTCTGATTTTTCTCTCTCTTGCTCCTTTTGAATTGTTTGACATGTCATGAAAGAAAGATTAATCTTCAGTTTAATGCTTCTAGGGTCCTTACAGTGTTGAGATTTTGCTATTTGTTGTTTTCTGTTGCATTCTACTAGAGGAAAACAGATCGAAGGATGGGACTAGAAGACCGTGAGCCCAATAATCCCTCTCTTCTTTTTCAGCACACGAACGACTTCGCTTTGTACACAGAAGCCATTAAATTCTTCAATCACCCAGAAAGTATGGTCAGGATTGCAGTCCGGACAATAACACTGAATGTCTACAAAGGTACGTTTCCTGAAATTTGAATCCTCAAAAGGTTCATAGCTCATACAGAGTGAAAATTGACAATGGGCCTTTCATTTTGAAGAGGTGGCTCCAGCCTTGACCGCATTGCTGGTTTATCATAGCAGTGTTTGATATGGCAAAATGGTGTTATATCTGCCTCAGACTCTTGAAAGCTTTTTTGTTCTGGATCACGGACTATAATTCAGTACTGTTTTCCTGCTGAATCTCCTTCCAGTAATTCTTCCAGCAATCTCTTCTCCAAATCCTACAAAAACCCACCTCTGTGGGCTAGAAAAACATCTCTAATGGGTTTTATTGTGACAAGAGCCTGAAATGAGAGTGAAGAGGAAGCAGATTCAAAGCCCACTGTTAGATCTTTGGCCCTCTTTGCTCCTCTCATTGAAAATGCATTGGGACATGCATGAAAGAGTTACCTGGCTGTTGCCACTAGAGGTCACGCTTGCCTAGATTTTATGTCTGTACATGACACAGAAACATCTGTTGCCTTGACTACTGTTTTTCAAGAGCGTAGGCATGGAAGTCTGTGGCAGCAAAAAGGACAAAGTCCCGTGACTCCTTTCCGGTTTTATTTGGCACCCACATCACAGGCAGCAGCTTCCTTCAGAAATATATGAAGCCTCTTGCCAGATAAAGCAGGCCAGGCTTCAAGGTGCTGCATGTTTTCTGTTCTGCTTTCCCCTCACTGCGTGTTCCTGTCATGTAACTACAGTCATTCATCAATGAAGAACAAGTCACTCTGCAATAAAAGTATTTCCATTCATAGGAAATATGGGTCCTGCTTTTCCCCTGCTCTGTAGTAGAAGATCTGGAGTCTGTTGAGAGTTGGGGACAAATCTCTTTGGGGAATTGGTTCCTCTGTCAAACAACTAAGGCTCCTTGTAATGTTCATCATTAGAACATTAGCTTCAAACTGTTAGACCTCTCTCTGAGTCCATAAAGAGCTAACCTGTGCCCTTCTTGATAGCCCTTGTAGTTAGTTTCGATCAGTAGTCTGTTAGGAATTGATGGGAGTTGAAGTCCAAAACACCTGGAGAGCCGAACTTTGCCCATGCCTGGTTTAGATAGGAAAAGATTGCCCTTCATCTCCTCCCTTCGCCTTCTCTGTTTTTTCTCTCTCAAAAGAGACTCGAAAGTGGCAAATGATATTAAAACAATATGATATACAATTTAAAAGATAAAGACTGTAAACATTAGAATTGAATTAAATCCCAGACTAATTAAAAACTAATAGATAAAAGCATGAAAAACCTATTTCAAAGACACAAAACATTTTGGTATCTCTAGCAGAGTGGAGTGCAGCATAGCTGGCACTGTATGTAAGCTTATGGTAGGAAACAGGAGAGAAAATACGCAAGATGATGCTCTGGGAAGGTTTTTAGGAAGGTAAACATGTATATTTATTTTTGCTAGTAAGAAATCTTGGATAAAAAAGCAGATAGAGCAAATAAACTTTAGTGGAAGAGTCCTTCATGCTGACTCTCTTGTCTCTCTGTATATAAGACCCCTTGAAGCAGAGAAAGGCCTCATTGTGTTCCCTTGTCAAACAAAAAGGGTCACAAAGCACTGAAGACTTTTGGGAAGAAAATAGTATCCATGTGGGGGGTAAGACTGGGCGGGTCTCCCTTTTTGCTGGTACGTCTCCGGGTGCATGGATGTTTCTGCTGCTCCTAACCCTGTCTTTTCTAAGCCTAGATGCCTCCTGCTTTAGCTCCTGGACGTTTTGGAGAATGCCCTGCCTTCCTGGTTCCTAACCCCATTTAACCATTGTCTGTTTTTGTCTCCTTTCGCCCTTTCTTCACTGATGATTGCTGTGTGCCTTATTACAGTGTCATGTAAGTTTGCTGAATCACTTGTAACATTTCTGCTTTATATTTCTTGTATTTACCTTCCTTTTGAGAGGTTTCCCTTGGCTCTGCCTAGATGCCGCGAACTGTTTCCAGCATGTTAAACATGGCCTGGAGTTTCCCTCTTGGCAATGTATAATCTCTACGTATACTCTGCTAGATAATTCAGCATGAAAGAGAACAGGTTGTGGGGCATAACACACAAAGGGATTTCTTGTTAACTACAATGTTTTAGTTTTATTTATATTTCCTTCTCTTCTGATATTTTTAAATGGTTTTCTCCCCAGTGGATAACCAGCCGATGCTGCACTACATCCGGGATAAAACCGCTGTTCCTTACTTCTCCAATCTGGTCTGGTTTATCGGGAGCCACGTGATAGAACTGGATAACTGTGTAAAAACGGACGAAGAGTAAGCCCTTTCAGTCCTTGTTTCTAAATCATTATCTGACAGAATGGCAGAAAAAAATCTTGGTCAATTATTCTTAGGCCTGCCATCCTCTTTGCAGGAAGAGGCATCCCCACCTTTTATGAGAGATTGAGAGAGTACAGTTAGTTCAATTTTTCTGGTCTGTAAAGAACTTTGGGAGCAAGAAATCACTTGATACCAACTTTCTTACCATATTGTATAGGTGTTTCAATGTTTTCTTATTTTTCAGGCACAGAAACAGGGGGAAGCTTAGTGACCTGGTGGCAGAGCACCTAGACCACCTTCATTACCTGAATGATATCCTTATCATTAACTGTGAATTCCTAAATGATGTGCTTACTGACCACTTACTGAACAGCCTCTTCCTGCCTCTTTATGTATACTCCTTGGTGAACCAAGATAAGGTGAGCAATTGAATAGGCCGATAGTCTGCCCTACTCTTTCCCTTTATAAAAATTATTATTATTATTATTATTATTATTATTATTATTATTATTATATTACTGTGTATTAAAATACATGGAGCAAAAATTACAAAAATAGTAAACTCAAGATGTCTGTCCCTACTCTGTCACTTTATTATTATTATTATTATTATTATTATTATTTTCCTGCAGCAGGAAATTAAACCAGTTGCTGATAAACTCTTTTTCTTCTCTATTTCTTTTGATCTTTTCTCCTTAGGCTGAGGAACGGCCAAAGATCAGCCTCCAGGTTTCCCTGTACCTCTTGTCACAAGTAGGTCTCCAAACTTTGCAACCAGTGATTGATGTTTTATTATTATTAAAACACAGCATTTCTTAGGAATCAGTGGGTGAATCATTATCAAATGAACTTCGCCTTAACCGCTGATTCTCAGGAAAGATTGCCAAGATTCTTTGTTAGTTCATTTGATATATATCCTGTGGTAGATTTCACTCTGTTTCATGTCTGAAGAAGTGGATTGAGAATGAATGCAGTTTGACATTGGCCATCTTTTGGGGGTGTTTTGATTGTGCTTTTCCTGCGTGGCAGAAGGGGGCTGGACTAAATGGCCCATGTAGTACTATGATTCTATTACACTATTTTAACTGCCTTGTCTCAGCTATGGGATTGTGGAAGTTGTTGTTTTGCAAGGTGTCTAATCTTCTTTGCTATATAGACCTGGCGCCTGGCTAAACTACAACTCCCAGGCTTCCATCTCATTGAGCCATGATACTGTCAAACTGCATTATTCTTACAGTGTAAATGCACTCCCATTTCTATCACTAATGGATCCTGTTGGTTTCCGTCCCCTGTTGTGTATGGATCCCACTTCAATGCTCTTTTTCTACTTCTTTTTCTGCCCCTTCTTTGCAGGTTTTCCTAATTATCCACTATGCTCCGCTGGTGAATTCACTGGCGGAAGTGATTCTGAATGGGGACCTCTCCAGGTTTTTCTCCAAAGTGGAGCAGGACGTCCAGAAAAGTTCGGTACGTGCTGTGCATCTCTGCCTGGTTCTGTCAACTTGTCGGTTTCTTAGCTGACATTGAAGCTCCTACTTTGTCTGTGTGACATAAATAGTTGAAATAGTTGAAAGGATGCCATAAGAAAGAGGGACCAGGCTTGTTTTCTGCTGCCCAGGAGATTAGGATTCAGTGGGTTTAAATGGCAGGAGAGGAGATTCCACCTGAACATCTGGAAAAGTTGTTCAACAGTGAAAGCCAGTGCCTTGGAGTCTGGTGGCCACCTAATCTAACCCCATTCCTGCCATGACACCATCTGGTCCATACTGACAGATGGCCATCTAGCCTTTGCTTAAAAACCTCTAGAGAAGGAGGCTCCATTGGATTCCAATGTCGAATAGTCAGGAAGTTCTTCCTAATGTTTACCTGGCATCTTCCTTCCTCATATCCTAGTCTCCCCTTCCTCGATGTGACCTCCTTTTGAATATTTAAACATAGCTGTCATGTCCCTCTCATCTCAACTGTTTTTCACTATTGACCTTGCATTGCTCACTGATAAAAAAAAAAGACCTGTTGCACACACACAAATCTGTTACACACGAAAACAAAGATGACTGTTTTCACAAGGCTCCTTCTGGTTTTTCTTTTAAGTGGGTTTTGTTACTAGGAAAGTTGTGGTCAGGAGTTTGTGGCTGCTTTGCCCTTTTTCTCTCTCTTCCTTTTCTGCCACAGCAGTTTTACTTCCAATGAAGCTGTTTCGCAGAATTTCTTGAGTGTTGTGTGTCTGCGTTTTTTTAAAAATACAGATTGTACTGATGTGTCATCGTCTTTAATGGGTTTTTTTTTCTCGGTATGTTTTCAGTGAGTGCTAATTCTGGACCTCCACATCCTATTTTCAGAGGGTTTTTTCTCTCTCTGAAAGATAGGGCCTGTTCAATGCAGCAGCAGCCAGGAATGAGGAGCGTGCCTCCAGCAGCATGCTCTAAATAGGGCAGCGGTGAGACAGTGCAGGTTTTTCTTAAGTGAAAAAGAAGGCTTTGCGCGGCAGAGGAGCATGAGTGGGAAGCCTCTAGGTGACACAAAAGGGTGGAAAGTAGGGCAGTTGAGTACAGCACGGTTTTGCAGCACACTTTTCTAGTGTTTCCTTTCACCATTATTTTGAATAATATTGATATGCTTCCTGTATAATAGCATCCCAGTGTGTATAATGATAAGACAATTAGCATATATCCCTGGTATTGCCTGTCTAATAGTAATAATAATAATTTTATTACCCACCTCTCCCTGTTGGCCTGAGGCAGTATATATATTTGTAGTTTAGATTTATATGTAATCAGAGTAGAGGTGTGTGTTGTATAGCTTGATATGCAATTTTTGTTAGACCTATGTGTATGTATGCAGGAGATGGTTGTAGTTGTTTATTTGTGTGTTTTTAATTAAAAGGGGGGGGGGGACCATAATGGCTGCCCTCCATTTGCAAGACTTAGAAAGTCTCTTCTTCATAGAGTTGCCATACATCGATGGTCAATAATAAAAGAACCAAAGATCCTATCATTCTCAATAAGGGGCAAGGTGATCTTGGTCCCCATTGCTTGTTCTTCTTATTCAACACAGGGGAAACAATGGGGTCTTCTTTCTGAAACCTAGGTGGCATGCTTGCTTTCCCAGCAAAACAGAGAGAAGGCAAGTGCCCTTGGGCTGGTCATGTTTCCTTCCTTTTGCCGCATGACGTGGGCCAGAGCGCACCTTCCGCGCTTTGGTTCCTTCCTGTGAGAACGGATGTGGCTCTGGCCCCGCAGCTGCTCTTTCTGCAAGGCTTTAGCCTACTTTCTCCCCTTCCTGTAACTCGGAGGTGATGCCTCCCTCAGTTTGGTTTTTTTTTTTTCTAACAACTTGGGTGTAAAATGTGCACATATATTTGGGTAAAAAGACGTCACCCGAGTGCAGAGGCAGGAACATAACCTTTGGCAAAGAAGCCTTCTATTTGCAAAGTCTCTTTTACACCCAGCCCCTTTTATTATTATTATTATTATTATTATTATTATTATTATTATTATTATTATAAGATCTAACAATAGAATAATGATATATGGATGAACTGTACAAATACAGTTATATTTGGACATTTGGTTAGCTTTTATAAAAACTTAGGACAGCTGTGGTTATTTTTACTCCTTTCATGTTTTTATTCTCCTGCCTTTATTATACTGGAACTGTACTGTGTGCAGCTGAGATTTCTTTTGTATGTAAATAAAAGTACAGTAGAATGTCATTTATCCAAGCTAAACGGGCCGGCAGAAGCTTGGATAAGCGAATATCTTCGATAATAAGGAGAGATTAAGGAAAAGCCTATTAAACATCAAATTAGGTTATGATTTTACAAATTAAGCACCAAAACATCATGTTTTACAACAAATTTGACAGAAAAAGTAGTTCAATATGCAGTAATGTTATGTTGTACTTACTGTATTTATGAATTTAAAACCAAAATATCATGATATATTGAAAACATTGACTACAAAAATGGCTTGGATAATGCAGAAGCTTGGAGAAGTGAGGCTTGGATAAGTGAGACTCCACTGTATCAAAATCCCCATTCCTTCCAATAAACACAGTGTTTTAATGCAAGGGCTCTTAATAAATGAATGTGCTATGTTTTGTTGTCTTTAACTCATCTGGCCATTAATGTATAGGGTTTTCTTAGACAGGAGATCCTCAGAGGTGGTTTGCCATCTCCATCCTTCCTGGGCCCAGAAGCCGAGAAAAAGCCCTCTCTCCGTTCCAAGACCTTTCTCCTTGGACTCAATCCCTCCCCATTTTGTTGTCCTTTTAGGTCAAGACGGGCATCCGATGCTTCATCAAACCAACTGAGTCCTTGGAGCGATCTCTGGAGATCAATAAGCACAAAGGGAAGAAGAGGCTCCAAAAGAGGCCCAATTATAAGAATGTCGGGGAGGAGGAGGAAGAAGAGAGGGGCCCAGAGGATGCACCGGAAGGCGTCGAGGGCCCCTCGAAAGGCATCAAACCTAGCGGAGAGAGCGAAGGTAAGCCGTGCCATCCACAGCCCGTAATGGCCCAGGGCCACCTTTGCAGTTTCCTTGCAAGCATTTGGTCAACAGTTGCATGGTCATGACATCAACATCAATTAAGAGAATGCACGAGAAAGTATAGACTTCCTACAAAAGAGACAAAACTTGATTTCCTGAGTTTACTGAAGCTATTAAATATTAGGTGAAATGGGGAAGGCAAGCTCCATGGAGCTGAATCAGTTCCCCTCTTCCACTTGCCTCTGGTTTGAATTATTATCATTATTATTATTTGTATTCCACTTTTTTTCTCTCTAAAAACAAGAGACTCAAAGCGGTTCACGATAAAAACCAATACAACGTGCTCTAAAAATATGCAAACGTTAAAAAGGAATTAAAGGATACCTATATGAAAAATACGAAATTCAAATCCTTAAAACCAGTTTGCTTGGTTCTGAATTTGTATTTTGTCTCATGAATGCATCTCTCTCTCAAACTTGGGCCTTTAGAAATCGAGATGGTCATCATGGAGCGGTGTAAGTTGATTTCTGTCACAGAGCAGAACATCACGGACGAAGAGAAAAGTGCGGCTGCTTCGGGAATGTCCACCTGGAACAGGTACAAAGAGAGATTGGGGGTCTCCAGCAAGGCTGTTTCTATAGTTTGGCCCAGGAAGAGGGCAAACCTCATCCCTCTAGGTGTTTTGGACTTCCACTCCACAATTGGAATTGTGTGAGAAGAAGTCCAAAACACCTGGAGGGTCGAAATTTGCCCATGTCTGGTTTGGCCTCACTTGTGGTAGCTGTGTTACTTTGCGTGGGTGCTGATCTGGGGCTACCTTACAAGTTGCCTTATCATGGGTTTTCTTATGTCTTCAGAGGAGCTTTGCAAAAGCCTTTCCTCTGAGGCTGAGAGATTGAGGCTTTGCTCAGGGCCACCTGGAACTCAGCCCCTGGTCCAGCCTCAAGCCACAAGGTGACATTGGCTCTGCGTGTGTCGCTTCAGCCAAAAACAAGTGTGAAACCCATTTCCTGAATCCCACTGTGGGCACATTGACCTGTCCTTAAACTAGCCAGGGTTGCTTTGAATTCTGATGTGCCCCAACTGGCACGCAGGGACACAGTCCCAGCAAGAACTGCAAGCCAAACTCTGAGCAAGCCGTCTCTCTTCAGAGTGTGGCAGGATAACATGCTCAGCACATTTCCAATGGAGGATGTATGGCTTTGGGAGCCATCGTGCAGTGAGCACCTGCTTGCTGTCTGGCTCACAGCATACTGGCATTTACAACAATACAAACATCTCCCTAATGGGGAAGCACACTCTGGGCCCAATGCCTGGCTCACGTTCCAACCTGATATGCCCTCAAGCAAGGCCTCTTGAAAGGCACCACATCCCATCTTGGTGCCAGACTTCTGGCTGCAACATTTCAGTTTCTATGTTTGAACTGAATGTCATTGAATGTTAATTGTCAACAATGACGAATGGCAGGGTGCTGGTAAAGGGACTTACCAGGGTTTTGTTCCTCTTTCTCCCAGGCCTTTCCTCGAGATGGTCTATAATGCTCTGGAGTGTGCAGAGTTTGACTACTACGCCCTGTTTGTGCTCTGCCTCCTCTACGCCATGTCCCACAACAAAGGTAACGCTTGGCCCTTTGGAGGACCCTGCCGAGGCCCTTCCTCTGAGATAGAGCCTATAGGTTTGCCTTCTGAGAACTAACCACTGTTGCCCCACCTTAGCTTCCAAAAATCAACTAAAAATCTTTGAGGGTATTTATATGCAGTCAAAAATAAGTGAAAATTGGTGCTGGTCCTAAATCAGGGGTGAGCAAATTCCAGCTCACAAGCTATATGCATCCCCTGAACCCCAACTTGAAAATCTCCCATCAAAAAACGATGTGATTTTCTAGCATATTTGGCCCCCCAACCCACTCAGAAAGGAAAGGATACCCACTCTTCCTGAGCTCTCGCCTCCTGTATTTAGTCATCGTGGGTGTTTTCCACCATCTGTCCTTTTCAGCGCCCTGCAAATGACGCTTTTTTGGAACACATGGGCTTCTCCTCCATGAGGGCATCTAGGGGGTGATACAAGCCGGACGCTTAATGGATGGCTTCCAGGAAATCGGAGCAGATGCGGCTCCAAGGCAATAATTTTTGGTGGCAGCAAAGTGGTGGCAGGGGAGGACCCTTCGCCTCCATCATCATGATGAATCCCACTTCAGGCTTTTGGGAGCAAAGGCCTCTGAAATATCTGCTTTGGGTATCATTTGAAATATGCACCAAGAAAGTTTTTCAAAATAGATGGAGTTTTATTGCAAATGTTTCCAAGTCAGCATCAGATTGTGAATGGTGCTGTTTTGTGCAACAGCTGCTTGGCCATAAAATTTACCCTCTGCTTTTCGCTTCTCTTTGTCCTCTTCTGGTTTAACTGGAGATGCTTTTTTTTTTTTTTTTTTTTTTGGAAAGTTGCCTTCCTATGTCCATCGACCTCTAGTTCTTCGGAACACTTACCTGCTAAATGCGGAGATTCGTGATAAATAATGAGTACAGAATAACCTCTAAATCAGATTAGTAGTTCCTGGGAACTCAGGCATTAACTTTGAACTTGCATATTATTTGCACAAACCCTGGCTCTAGGCAAAACAAGGGATGTTTCTCAGACATAATGGGAGGCGTGATCCAGTCCTATTAAATGTTAGCGTTGCCCCATTTATTTGAACAGCTTTTCTTTAATTAAGCTGTTTTCAAAAACCACCTTAAAAGCCAGGCCTCTCTCATTTGCAGGGAGGAGAGATCAGAAGTGGTTTTACAAGAAACGCTTTCACTTCCCAGGGTTTGGTACATAAAGGTGGCCGGAGCCGGCTGTTTAATTGCCATTACATAGAAACATTCCTTTGGCAGCATTACGAGCGGAGAGTCCTTAAACATTTCAAAAGCCCCGCTCGCAGAGCAGGATATTTGGAACCAACGCCTTCTGAGAAATAGCCTCTCTTTTGTTACAGGAACAAGTTCATTGTGTGCCTTGGCTTTTAATTGCTCCATTGTTCAAACAACTCCTCTGATCCTCTCACTTTCTGCTCTCTTCTTCGATCCAGTTGTCACATTTGGGTCCAAATTCAGGAGATTGCGCCATTGAACCAAGCTGCAACCTTTGTGCAAAAAGGAGGCTGTGAGGCCAAAATCATGGGCAGCGATGCAGAGGGGATTCTTTCTTGGGCCTCTTGCAAACTCCAAAGTCCACTTATGGGTACAGCCCCAAACAATGTATAGATATATAGATACAGTAGAGTCTCACTTATCCAAGACTCACTTATCCAAGGTTCTGGATTATCCAACGCATTTTTGTAGTCAATGTTTTCAATACATCGTGATATTTTGGTGCTAAACTCATAAATACAGTAATTACTACATAGCGTTACTGCGTATTGAACTACTTTTTCTGTCAAATTTGTTGTATAACATGATGTTTTGGTGCTTAATTTGTAAAATCATAACCTAATTTGATGTTAAATAGACTTTTCCTTAATCCCTCCTTATTATCCAACATATTTGCTTATCCAACATTCTGCTGGCCTGTTTAAGTTGGATAAGTGAGACTCTACTGTATATACATAAGCACAGATTATTTTAAAGGGCCAGGCTGTGGCGCAGGCTGGGGAGCAGCCAGCTGCCAGCTGCAACAAATCACTCTGACCAAGAGATCATGAGTTCGAGGCCAGCTCGGAGCCTGCATTTGTCTCTGTTCTATGTTAAGGCATTTAATGTTTGCCTTATATGTGTGCAATGTGATTCGCCCTGAGTCCCCTTTGGGGTGAGAAAGAAGGGCTGAATACAATAAATAAATAAATAAATAAAATCATAGAATCAGCTTTTCAGCTTTGCTTCTCTTTCCCCACTTCTTCTGTCTGCATCCTCCTCTATTTTCCGTTCTCTTTTAAAGAGAATTAATCCAAGGAAGCCAAAGAAGACCTTAAGATCATGACCGGGGGAGGGGGACGCTAGTAGGGTGTATCTAGATGCTGTTTTATATCTTAATATCTTAATGTTAATGGTTTAAAATTGTATTTATATGTTGATTCTTTCTATTGATTTTATGTTACCTTTTATTTGTTTTGTATAATGAGACATTGAATTTTTGCCTAAATGTATGTTGTAAGCCGCTCTGAGTCTCCTGCGGGGTGACAAGAGCGGGATAGAAATGAAGTTAATAATAATAATAATAATAATAATAATAATAATAATAATAATAATCTCTCTGTTTCTTCTTGGACTTATTTTGCAGATTTCTGGGTGGGTGGCTGCAGAGCAAAGTGGGTCCTTTCCTCTGCTTTTGGCTCGGCTCATGTCCGGCCAAACCGTCCCCAAGGTTCAATAAACACTCCTTTCTTCCTTTGCAGGAATCCAGCCAGTGACTTTGGAACGGATCCAGCTCTCGGCTGAAGGGGCAGAAGAGAAGAGCACCTACAATCCCGTTCTGGCAGAAAGGATCATACGGATCATGAACTTTGCTGCGCAGCCAGGTAAGGAGGAGGAGTGTCGGCTGGGAAATGCTGGGATCTGGCCTAAAACGGGTGGAAAGGCCAGGCACTGTTCGGAGAGAGAGAGAGCAGATAGCTTGCTTATCTCCTGACCTCAAAGCAGTTCATGGCAATAAAAGCATAGAGAGGGAAGCCGGGGGCTGAGTGGTCATAAAACAATAATCGCGCAGTGTTATTATCAGCAGAATTGGAGAATCAGGGCAGTGGCAGGCATGCCCTTGAAGCATGGAACAGAGCTGGGATTTTTGACCAATGCTGCAGAAATCTCCTAAATGAGTCAACAAAAGTTCTCAGAATCATACAAGGGACCCAAGGACCATCCAGACCAACTCCATTCTGTCAGGTGGGAAGACACAACCCAAGCCCTCCTGACATCTGCTTAACAATACCGTGTTTCCCCGAAAATAAGACAGTGTCGTATATTAATTTTTGCTCCCAAAGATGCTCTAGGTCTTATTTTCAGGGGATGTCTTATTTTTCAATGAAGAAGAATTCACATTTATTGTTGAACAAAAAAATGAACATTTATTACATACTATACAATAGTATAGTCATCACAAACCAGCATAACCAGACAAACTGGGAATCCCATCAAGAGTTTCTTGTTACTACCATTATTTCCATGTACAACACTCTATGGTACATACATTTACCGATCCTGCATGCTCTGGTGTTCTTTTCGGAGGTCATGCTTCCAAACAAAAACTTTGCTGGGTCTTACTTTCAGGGGAGGCCTTATATTTAGCAATTCAGCAAAACCTCTACTAGGTCTTATTTTCTGGGGATGTCTTATTTTAGGGGAAACAGGGTAATAGAACTATAGAATCCTAGAGCTGGAGGAGACCCCATGGGCCATCCAGTCCAACCACATTCTGTCATAAAGATACCACCAAAGCCCTCCCAATAGATGGTCATCCAGCCTCTTCTAATAATAATAGGATCATAGAATCCTAGAGTTGGAAGAGATCCCAAGGGCCATCCAGTTCAATCCCCTTCTGCTAGGAAGGAAGACACAATCCAAGCCCCCTTAAGTGTGGCCATCCAGCCTCTCCTAGACAGCCTCCAGGGAAGGAGACCCCATTCCACTGTCACATAGCTTTAGTAAAGGTAAAGGTTTTCCCCTGACGTTAAGTCCAGTCGTGACCGACTCTGGGGGTTGGTGCTCATCTCCATTTCTAAGCCAAAGAGGTGTCCGTAGACACCTCCAAGATCATGTGGCCGGCATGACTGCATGGAGCATGACTGCATGGAGCGCCGGAGCGGTACCTATTTATCTTCTCACATTTGCATGTTTTCGAACTGCTAGGTTGGCAGGAGCTGGGGCTAACAGCGGGTGTTCATTCTGCTCCCGGGATTTGAACCTGGGACCTTTCGGTCTGCAAGTTCAGCAGCTCAGCGCTTTAACACACTGCGCCGCCACCAGGTGCCCTACACATAGCTTTAGCCACCAGAAAGGTTTCCCTAATGTTGACATTGAATCCTTTTTCTTGCCATTTGAATCCAGTGCTCCATTGTGTCCCAGTCTCTGGAGCAGCAGAACATGAGCTTTGCCCGCATTCTCCTCAAAGATGTAAACATGACCTCCATGTCCCCTTCGGTCAGCCTTCTCTTCAAGCAAAACATCGCCATTTCCTTTCGCTGCTTCTCAGATGGATTCATAGTTTCCAGACATTTCACCATTTTGGTCACCCTTCTTTGGACATCTCACTTGTCCATCTCCTTTTTGAATGGCTTTTGGCCAGAACTGGACGCAGGGTTGTTATTTTAGGTTAGAAGCAGAAAAGAGTGAGATTAGGACTTTCCTCGCTCTGGAAACTAGACTCCTGTGGATGCAGCTTAGAATAACATTGGCCTTTTTAACTGCTGCATCCACCCTTTTGCCTTCCTTACAGATGGCAAGATCCGCTTGGCCACCTTGGAACTAGCCTGCATCCTGCTCAAGCAGCTGGTGATGACCAAATGCCGGAGCATCATCAAGGACATTCACCTCGCCTGTCTAGAAGTGAGTCTTCCTTTTAGCTTTGTGGAAGATTGGGATCTCTCTGATTTTCAGACTTCAGGTTCAAATCTCTGTTCTTTTGTGGGAACCTACTGGGCTTCAAGTCACACTCTCTCAGCCTTAGAGGAAGGCCCTGGGTGTCAAATCCCTCTGAACAAACCCATGATAGGTTTACTTTAGTCTGGAATGAATTTCATAATAAAAGGGCTTAATTTTGAGGTGATCCTTGGAAATAGCCAGAAATATTATATAACCTTTAGATAGCACCACACCTTCCTCTGCAGGTACAGGCTTGAAGTAATAGCTGATATTTCTTTTCTTTTTTCCATTTAGGGAGCAAGGGAAGAAAGTGTCCACTTGGTGCGGCGTTTTTACAAGGTACGGTATTTATTCTATTCCTCCTTTCCCTTGCTTTATGAAACAGAACCTGTCATGCAGCTTGAAAAATGTATTCCTACTTGTTGCTTTCAGGTTCAAGGCAATTTTTTTCTGCTGAGAAGTCAAACAGCCTCCTTCCCAACATTTCTCCCTAAAGTTCAAATAAAAATATCATGGCTTGTTTGCCTGTAAAAGATAATTCCCCATCCTATAAACTCAAATAAATGGTCTCTGTTGAGTTCATCCCTTGTTTGGTCAAAGGTTTAGCTTGCAGAATGAAGAAGAGAGCAATGTGAGATGGATTTCAGATCTTCTTATAAAAAGCTTGGCTGGTTTAAGAATCCTGATTGCAAACAGAGGGGAAAATCTCACCAATTTCTCTTTTTCTTTAAAGGGAGAAGAGATTTTTCTGGATATGTTTGAAGATGAATACAGAAGCATGACAGTAAGTCATTAGTCAATGACTCGGTGGGCAAAGAGAAAAGGGAGTAGCCACTCATCTTGGAACTGCAAAAATAATGATAAATTGTAGGACTAACTGCTTGGGAAATTTTATAATTATTATTGTTGTTATTGTTATTATTTCTTACCCACTTCTTGCTGTTCAAGACGGAGCACAACATAGTAAAAAAAAACTCTTTATCATAAAGCTTTTTGGAAAATACACATATTGAATTTCTATGAAATACCTAGATTAAAATACTTAGGACAAAGATTAAAATACTGTAAGCACAAGGACGTCCTGACTCTGTCACATTAGTATTATTAATAATAATATATAATAATTAAAATATTCAGAATAAAGATTAAAATGTAGTAAACACAGGACATCTGTCCCAACTCTGTCACAATAATGATGCTGATAATAATAATAATAATAATAATAATAATAATAATAATAATAATAATAATAATAATAATAATGGTCCCAGGGGGTCCCGGTGGTGATCGGCACATTGGGTGCTGTGCCAAAAGATCTCAGCCGGCATTTGGAAACAATAGACATTGACAAAATTACGATCTGCCAACTGCAAAAGGCCACCCTACTGGGATCTGCACGCATCATCCGAAAATACATCACACAGTCCTAGACACTTGGGAAGTGTTCGACTTGTGATTTTGTGATAAGAAATCCAGAATATCTATCTTGTTTGCTGTGTCATAATAAAATAATATAAATAATATAAAATAATATAATAATTACAATACACAGAACAAAGGGTAAAACACATGACACGTGTTTAACATTAAACATTGACTGGATTGACCTGTAGTGGTTTGGGGAGACCAGACTGTAGGAGTATTTGGCCTCTATAGAGAATAGAGTGCAGTGTAACAATGCTATATATGAGCTTATGGTTGGAAACAGAAGGGGAAATACACAGTAAGGTTCAAAAGAAGGCCAAAGCTTGCTTTTATTGTCATAATACAGGTAAGAGAGTAAATAGAAAAAAAGAAAATGACCTAACTTTGGTGGAAGAGTCCCTAATGCCGACTCTCTTGTGTATGATTAAGAGAGAGGCCTCATGATGCTCCCTTCTCATACAAAGGAGGATAATAAAGCACTTTAGGGAAAAAAGTGCAGTCAGGAAGTAGTAAAATCTTTTTAGTTCCATAGAAGAAACAGGTGAAAATAAGGTAGCAGCCTGTGTCCCAGGTTTCCCTCTGTCCCCAATGGCTCTGTTTGCAAGCACTTCATGAAAAGGTCCAAAGAAACACGGTTCTGCTCCTTCCAAGGTGATGGGGCGATGTCTAAGGGCAGGGTTTTGTTTTACCCTTTGAAGAGACTGACTGAGGGCCCACTTGCTTTTCCCAGCTGAAACCCATGAACGTGGAGTACCTGATGATGGACGCCTCCATCCTGCTGCCGCCCACCGGGACACCCCTCACCGGCATTGACTTCGTGAAGCGGCTGCCCTGCGGAGACGTGGAGAGAACGCGGAGGGTGGGTAGTACTGCCCGTATTAAAGGCGCCATTGACTCTTGAGATCCACCTCCCTTTCCAAATTCCTGAAACCAACGAAAATATAGGCAGCCCCCAAGTTATGAAAAACTCCAAGAGGAGTTTTGTCAGTTTGTTCTTTAGTTGAATTTGTTTCTAAGTCAGAACAGGTACATTGTTTAAGTGCAACTCAAACCAAAAATATAGATTAGCCTTGGATAGCATATGGAAGGGTGAACACCCCTGTGGAGTTTGTTTATTCTTCCTGGCCCTCACAACTGGATTATATAACCCATGCTTTTGAAAGCCTGACACAACAGATTTTTTATAGTATAACTTTTGAAGGGTTTCACAATTTACTGAATGTATTGTGAAATTGTTACCAGGTACAAAGCTGAACCCTTTCTTTACTTCAATAAGATGTCGAAATGCCCCTCTAACTGATTAATTACCGTATATACTCGAGTATAAGCCGACCCGAATATAAGCCGAGGCACCTAATTTTGTCACAAAAAACTGGGATAACTTATTGACTCGAGTATAAGCCGAGGGTGGGAAATGCAGCAGCTACGGGTACATTTCAAAATAAAAATAGATACCAATAAAATTTTATTAATCGAGGCATCAGTAGGTTAAATTTTTTTGAATATGTACCGTATTTCAAAGAAAAGCAATAAACTAGCTCTATAAGTGGAAAAGTAGGGGCAACAAAAACAATATGGTATCAACAATAACCTAATAATAATAATAATAATAATAATAATAATAATAATAATAATAATAATAATAACAACAATAGACATTGAAAAAATTACGATCTGCCAACTGCAAAAGGCCACCCTGCTGGGATCTGCGCGCATCATCCGAAAATACATCACACAGTCCTAGACACTTGGGAAGTGTTCGACTTGTGATTTTGTGAAACGAAATCCAGCATGTCTATCTTGTTTGCTGTGTCATAATCATAATAATAATAATAATAATAATAATAATAAACTTCATTTGGATCCCACCCTATCCTCCCCATGGGGACTCAGGCCGACTTCCAACATAGTAACAGGCAAACATTCCGTGCCTATATAAACAATGCAGAGCTAGATATAGATCTATAATTATAGATACTAATTTCACATATACATTTCCCCCTGAAACGTTTGCAAATCCCTCTGTGTGTGTGTGTGCATTTCCCCTACAATATTTGCAAGCCCCATATATAGTTGTGTGTTCATTTCCACCCTGTAATATTTCCAAGCCCTATATATAGGTAGGTAAGAATATATTCATATCTATCCAGACATCTCTCTTTATATAGATATTTGCAGAGACTTGTAAACATATGAAGGTAAATTCATATATAAAAATAATGTATATGTATGGCTACAGATACACAGTTACATGGATCTATATGTATAAAGGATTTGCAAAGACCTGCAAACATATGAGGGGAAATTCATTTATAAAATTAATGTATATAGATAGATACACATATAAAGGTACATAGAGCTTGCAAGGGGTTAATGCCTATATATCTGTAGGAGAGTTTAACAAATATTTCAGGAGGAAATGCTTTCATAAGGTTAATGAATATATATATTTCTCCTTCTAACTTGCAAGGATATCTTTCTCTTTTCAAAACATTCCCTTGATTAAGAGCGAGGGAGACTTTGCAAAAGAAAACACACTGATAAGGGAAGAGAAGAGAGAAATAGATCACATATTGCAAGCAATAGCTTGCATGCTCTGTTGCCAGCCTTGACCTTGACCCAATTATAAGCCCGGGGAGGCTTTTTCAGCTCAGAAATAAGGGCTGAAAAACTCGGCTTATCTTCGAGTATATACGGTAATTCTGCCATTTCCTTTTCAAACGAGCATTGGTTAACCTAAAGAAACCAAGAATTAGGTGCAAGAGTCTGGGTAACTTAATCATCTCAACAATTATGACAGTATTATTATTATTATTATTACTACTATTATTATTGCAGGCAGTCCCAAGTTACAAACTGGTTCTGTAGGTTTGTTCTTAAGATGAATTTGTATGTGAGTCGACCTCTCCCTCCATGATAATAACTCTTCCAGGAGTGGATTTCCCTTCCTTCCAAGGGGAAGATTCCTCTCACTTCCTGTTGTCTCGCCCCGTTCTAAACTAGGAGTCATTTGTAAGTCAGATGTTTGTAGCTCAGATATGGTCATTTGCTGTGGCTAAACCCGTCTTTTCTTTAGAAACTGGCACAAAAAATAGCTGGTTAAAAAGAAAAGCCAATGTGCTGCGCAACACTCCTCGGGATGTGGTTTGTGGCTCTCGAAAGATAAGCAAAAGCGATAAGTCTGACACAGAGCTGCTTCTTGAAAGAATCGCAGCAAAGCTTCCCTGGAATGCAGCCGTCACTTTTAGATACAGAAGGAAGGATGAAAGGAAGAGATAAAGAGAGCATGTCCATTCAAAGTCACTAGTCCTGAAGCTTCTGCCATTCGAAGAGGCTCTCTACATCTTTTGCGCTTGTTGGGTCGGACTCTCGAAGCTTTCGCTTCCCTTCTAGGAAACCAGAAACACTCCCATTTCCTTTCCTAGAAATTTGAGTCGGAGCAAACCCTCGAGATAAGAGGGGAACCACTGTACAAAGAAAAAGCAGTCTCGATAAAGGGCTTCCAAGAATGCTCTGCTGACCGAGAACCCAAAGGATAAGCCCTTCATGATAAATGGCAATATGTCACTCTTTCTACGAAAGGAACGCAGCCAAATTTCTGCCTGAAAGGAACACATCCAAGAATGGCTTGTATTCAAAGGCTTTGTGGCTGTAAGAACAGGGCCCAAATCCCTGCTCTGTTGGTCTCACAAGCTAAGGAGGGCCTGGTTTGATTAGCTTTTGGATGGGAGGCCACCAGGAAAGGAGTCTTGCCTGTCTCACCAGTTGATCCCTAATCTAGTTCAAAGCAGATCACTATGGAACACAGTTCTTGTTCCTGGGTTATAAATGTCATTTCCTAATTGGTTCTATCATAAAAAACAGAAAATTTTTACAGTAGAGTCTCACTTATCCAAACGGGCCGGCAGAAGCTTGGATAAGTGAATAACTTGGATAATAAGGAGGGATTAAGGAAAAGCCTATTAACCATCAAATTAGGTTCTGATTTTACAAATTAAGTACCAAAACATCATGTTATACAACAAATTTGACAGAAAAAGTAGTTCAATATGCAGTAATGTTATGTCATAATTACTGTATTTACGAATTTAGCACCAATATATCACGATATATTGAAAACATTGACTACAAAAATGGCTTGGATAATCCAGAGGCTTGGATAAGCGAGGCTTGGATAAGTGAGACTCTACTGTAGTTCAATATGCAGTAATGTTATGTTGTAATTACTGTATTTACGAATTTAGCAGCAATATATCACGATATATTGAAAACATTGACTTTTGTGTGTGTGTGTGTGTGTGTGTCAGGAGCAACCAGAGTTGCTTCTGGAGTGAGAGAATTGGCCGTCTGCAAGGACATTGCCCAGGGGACGCCCGGATGTTTTGATGTTTTACCATCCTTGTGGGAGGCTTCTCTCATGTCCCCGCATGGAGCTGGAGCTGATAGAGGGAGCTCATCCGCACTCTCCCCGGGTGGGATTCGAACCTGGCAGCTTTCAGGTCAGCAACCCAACCTTCAAGTTACGAGGCTTTTATCCCCTTGGCCACCGGGGGCTCCAAAAAACATTGACTACAAAAATGGCTTGGATAATCCAGAATAGTTTGTGGCAGCCACAATAACAAAGTTTCTGCAGTAGAACAACTACTTTCAAAGTAAATACTGCACAGTTAAACAGGAAATAACACTTTCAAACCAGGAACAATTTTTCAAATTTTGTTACATAGTATTATAAATATAATTTTACATAGAAGTACTAACTAAAAAAGAGAGCTTAAATCATTAAAAACCTATATAAATGGTTTTCTATTTGTCTATGTATTTTTTTTTTGTTTTTGTCTTTGGTTGTTGATATGATCAGTGAAGGGGCCCCTAGTGGCACAGTGTGTTAAAGCGTTGAGCTGCTGAACTTGCGGACAAAAAGGTCCCAGGTTCAAATCCTGGGAGTGGAATGAGCACCCACTGTTAACCCCAGCTCCTGTCAACCTTGCAGTTCGAAAACATGCAAATGTGAGTAGATCAATAGGTACTGCTCCAGCAGGACGGTAACGGCGCTCCATGCAGTCATGCCGGCCACATGACCTTGGAGGTGTCTACGGACAACGCCGGCTCTTCGGCCTAGAAATGGAGATGAGCACCAACCCCCAGAGTCAGACCTGACTGGACTTAATGTCAGGGGAAAACCTTTACCTTTACCTTTACCTTTATGATCAGTGAACTAATCAATAAACATAGTATCCGTCTATATCAATCCGTGCTCACACAAGGAGCTTTCATAAGGAAGGGGGAACAGGCTTCCTTTCTGAGGACTCAACGGAGCCATGGTTCAAAGGATAGGAAAGGAGATTCCACCTGAACATCAGGAAGAACTTTCTGAGCTGTTTAACAGTAGAACTCTCTGCCTCAAGAGTGTGAAGGAGGATCCTTTGAAACAGAGGCTGGGTGGCCATCTGTCAGGGAGGCTTTGATTGTGCTTTTCCTGCCTTAAGGCAGAAGATGGTTGAACTGTATGTCCCTTAGGGACCCCTTCCAACTCTATGATGTTATGATCTCTCTCCTTTGTGTTTCCAGGCCATCCGGGTCTTCTTCATGCTCCGCTCCCTCTCCCTGCACCTCCAGGACGAGCCAGAGACGCAGCTGCCTTTGACAAGGGAAGAGGACTTGATTAAGACGGACGACGTGCTGGACCTGAGTGAGTTGCACAGCCCAAAGTCTTTCCTGTCCCCCCCCCAAAAGGCCAATCATAGCATTGCACTGATTGGAAGGATTAGAAGAGAGCGAGACTTCTGGGTGCACAATGAGACCATGGAGTTTTGCTTCCAGACCCCAAATCTCTAGTTTTGCAGAGACACCCAACATAATGCATTGTTTCTTTGCCACTTTGCTTTCCCTTTTACTTTTGAAGAGGGGCCCCTGGTGGCGTAGTGTGTTAAAGCGCTGAGCTGCTGAACTTGTGGACCAAAAGGTCCCAGGTTCAAATCCCGGGAGCAGAATGAGCACCCACTGTTAGCCCCAGCTCCTGCCAACCTAGCAGTTTGAAAACATGCAAATGTGAGTAGATCAATAGGTACTGCTCTGGTGAGAAGGTAATGGTGCTCCATGCAGTCATGCCGGCCACATAACCTTGGAGGTGTCTATAGACAACGCCGGCTCTTTGGCTTAGAAATGGAGATGAGCACCAACCCCCAGAGTCGGTCACAGCAGGACTTAACGTCAGGGGAAAACTTTACCTACCTTACCTTACTTTTGGAGCTTAAGCAGGATTTTCAGTCACTTGGCTGTAGTTTTAAGTCCTGGAAAAGTTGTAATAGAAGCAAAATTTGGTCATTTTGGGTGAGAGAACAAAATAATTAAGGGTGCATTTCCTTTGTTTTTATCTTGAAGAACTCCAGCAAAGCGGCTAGTAATGACACTATGTAACAGGATTTTTGTTCCTCGGTTATAAATGTCATTTCCTATTTGGTTCTATCATAAAAACATGGAGAAAGTTTATGAAACTGCCACAACTTCGTTCTACAATTTAGTGAGAATTAAGAAACAGAAAGGGAGCCCCGGTGGTGAAGTGTGTTAAAGCACTGAGCTGCTGAACTTGCAGACCGAAAGGTCCCAGGTTCAAATCCCGGGAGCGGAGTGAGCGCCCGCTGTTAGCTCCAGCTTCTGCCAACCTAGCAGTTCGAAAACATGCCAATGTGAGTAGATCAATAGGTATCGCTCCGGCGGGAAGGTAACGGCGCTCCATGCAGTCATGCCTATGGCCACATGACCTTGGAGGTGTCTACGGACAACGCCGGCTCTTCGGCTTAGAAATGGAGATGAGCACCAACCCTCAGGGTCAGACATGACTGGACTTAACCTCAGGGGAAACCTTTACCTTTACTAAGAAACAGAAAAGAAAGGCCTAGTTCTTCCTTTTCAGATGATTAGTCGAGCAATTCTTTGGTCAGGGCTCATTTCCTGTTTTTGTTGATGTTGTTTTCAGTTTTTAGGAGGGAAAAACAAGCCCCCCTCCTTGCCCGCAGTTGCATTGACTGGAACTCAGGACTCTCAAAATAGACATATATTCTGGTAATAAATAATTGGCGTCTGCTAGGAAACGCAGCGCCCATGTTTGCATCTGGCCAAGCGCTGTTCATATTAATAGGAGAAATGTCAGCGATATTTACGGTAACCGTTTTGGAGGAGTGTATTGCAATTTGACTGGAGGAGACGTGTTGCAAATGCTCTCCGAGTCATCCCAAAGAGGCATGAAAACAACAACAACACATTTGTATTTATTACCTGACTCTCCTTTTGGATACATCTATAAAAGCACATATTAAAACACAGTTAAAATACTACAAAACCCGATTTTTATTAACAGTAATAATAATTATTATTTATTTAGTACCCAACTCTCCTTTTGGCTCAAGGCAGGGCACAACAAAGTCGGATGCTTTGATAAAAGCACATATTTAAAAATAATAAAATGTAATCATAAAACCATATACAGTGCAATCTGTGGATTAATTATAATTATAAAATTTTCTTAAATGTATTATCAGCCTCTTTTTGGCTTGACAGTAAACTGACTGGAAATGCGATTACGCTGTCTCCGTCAGGTCTTTTAGATGAATGCTCTTCAAGCAAATCCAATTGTAACTTTTCTCTTTTTTCCCCTCTTTCAACTGGAACGGTGTCGTTTCCTGCCTATTGATTGTTTGATCGGTACCTGGCCCTCATTTCTTTTTCTTCAGTTAATGCTCATTGACGGGGTTTAATGCTTATTCCTGGAACTGCCTCCTGTTTCATAGACCTGTCGCCATTGAGCATTGAGCGTCGTGCATTAAAGTTCATTTCGACGTTCGCTTGTTGTCTGTTGCGCTTTGTCAGAGCAATGTTTGCCATCGCAACTATTATAACAGCAGAGGAAATCCACATCATTCCTGGAAATTCACATTATTTATAGTTTGTGGAGATTGGCTGTGTTCTCTGGCCGAGATTTCCACCATAGATTGGGATTATTTTGTATGTTTTAGGTTATTTTTAACTTTTGTGAGAAGTGTTATTATATTGTGATTTTATTGTGTTATGTTTTTATTGATGTAATACAGTTTTGGACTTGTCCCAGTATAAGCCACCCCGAGTCCTTCGGGAGATAGAGCGGGATATAAATAAAGTTTTTATTATTATTTTATTATGTCACAGCAAACAAGATAGATATTATTATTTATTATGACACAGCAAACAAGATAGATATGCTGGATTTCGTATCACAAAATCACAAGTCGAACACTTCCCAAGTGTCTAGGACTGTGTGATGTATTTTCGGATGATGCGTGCAAATCCCAGCAGGGTGGCCTTTTGCAGTTTTCAGATCGTAATTTTGTCAATGTTTCCAAATGCTGGCTGAGATCTTTTGGCACGGCACCCAGTGTACCCATCACCACCGGGACCACCTGCACAGGTTTCTGCCAGAGTCGTCGTCTTCTTCTTCTTCTTCTCCTTCTTCTTCTTCTTCTTCTTCTTCTTCTTATTATTATTATTATTATAGATCTAAATCCATCACCTTCTGTCAAGGACAGAACGCCACAAGATTCAAAGTAACAGAGTTTATTAGATTACAGAACTCAAAAATGCCCGTAAAAACACAAGGGCCAGGCAGTTTTTGCCTTTATGAGCAAAAAGGGACAAAAGTAAATGTTCAAAAGATAAACCGGATTAAACCGGAGTTTAATCCGGGTAAAAACAAACTGCTTGCTTCAGCCTAGGTATTAACAGAACGAAAGCCAAGGAACAAAAGATACAAAGAATGCAACTAATTGGCAGCAGATTCCTCTCTGCTGCCAGCACTGTGCTTAGAGTAACTTGCGTCGCTCCCACACACACACAGTAGACAGGATCTCCAACACGAGCAATTCAGCCAAGGATTGTAGAAGTAGAGTAGACCAGTTCCGTTCCGTAGATCAAAGCCAGAAGCAGACGTTTGTAGTTTTTCCAAGTCCAAGAAGGGGGGAAGACAAGCCGTGGTCAGTTCAGTCCGGGTTCTCAAAGCAGGAGATGGCGTCCGTCAGAAAGACGACGGAAGGTCAAGCTAATAAGAGTAAGCACAGGTTTGCACAAACAAATGCCCACACAATCCCTCCCGCCGTCTGACCCTGGATTTCAATCAACTTACGTCACAGCACAGGAAAGCACACAAGTCTTCAGGGAAGCGTCCCACACACACACGGATCCCAAGCGTTTGCCCAGATTACCTTGCCCGACGCAATTTGCAATTGCTCCCAAGCCCCATTTTATGCCAGTTACAAATCTTCATCACTGTCAGCTGTCCTCCTTAACCCGGGCGTTTCCTCATCACTTTCCTCGTCAGAGCTGGAACACCTCTGACTACGCCCAACAGCATCTCCAGCTGTGGATCCCGTCCCATCCCTCCAGCTAAGCCATGGGTCTAATCCTGAAGGTCCCCATTCATCTTCTGCCCCATCATGGCCAGTGGCCCCCAAATCCTCCCTTACCCGAGTCCAATCCATCTCATCCTCCTCTGAGCTAACCAGCCCCTCCTCCATTCTCTCCGTAAACCCTTCGAAAGATTCTTCGTCAGATGGTGCTGCAAATATGTCTCGCAGTCTTTTTCTCTCTCGCTCCTCGAGAGTATCTGACTCCCGAGGAGTCTTACGCCCACGTCTGTCAGTAACAGAGCCATGAGGCTCAATCATAACACTATCCCCTCTCACAAAGGCCTCCTCCCCCGATGGCGGAGAAGTGGCAGTGATACCCTCCGCTATAGCACCACGACGACTAGAGGTATCAAGTTTCAACAGCGAACGATGAAAGACTGGATGGACCTTTAAACTAGACGGTAAACGCAAACGAAACGCAACGGAAGAAATCTTTTTAACGATAGGAAAGGGACCCAAATACCGAGGCGCAAACTTTCCCCCAGCCTGTTTAATATGTTTGGAAGATAACCACACCAAATCCCCTTCTTCCAACTCCTCCCCTGCCTGCCTGTGGCGGTCAGCCTGAGTCTTCTGCGTTGCCTTAGCTTCCAACAGTAAGCGACGGGCAACATCATGCAATGCAGCCATTTCCGTAGAGCGGTACACAGGGTCCGAAGAGACCACATTGGTCGACGGCGCCACACCTCCCCGTGGGTGAAAACCATAAGTTAGCTCAAACGGCGTATGCTGACTAGATGTGTGCACCGCATTGTTGTAAGCAAATTCCGCCACCGGTAGCCACTTCACCCAAGCCGTGGGTTGATCTAAACAAAAACAACGCAGGTATTGCTCTAAGAGCCCATTAACCCGTTCCGACTGTCCATCCGTTTGCGGATGAAAGGCTGAAGAAACGTTTAACTTAGTCCCCAAGCACTCATGGAAATGTTTCCAAAAGCGTGACACAAATTGCGGAGCCCTATCTGAAATAATCACCTCGGGTGCTCCGTGCAAACGATAGATGTGCTTAGTAAATAATAGGGCCAACGTAGGGGCCGCCGGAATGGTTGAACAAGGAATAAAATGAGCCAGTTTACTAAATAAATCCACCACCACCCAAATACAAGTATAACCCCCAGACTTAGGCAAATCTGAAATGAAATCCATGGAAATGATTTGCCATGGCCTGTCCGGAACAGGTAAAGACGACAACAACCCTCTAGGGCGCCCAACAGGCGTCTTACTCTGCTGGCAAACGGCGCAGCTGTCACAAAAGCGCAGAATGTCTTGCCGCATCTTTGGCCACCAATAGCTCCTGGTAATGAGCTGCACGGTCTTGAATCTGCCAAAGTGCCCAGCCATGGGTTCGTCATGGTGGGCTCTAATCACCTCCAACCTGAGGGCCCCCACTGGTACGTAGACCTGCCCCCTGCGTACCAATACTCCATCTTGATCTTGTAGATGCGGCAGTATGGTACGGTTACCTGCTGAGAGCAGCATCAGTTGCTCCTGTGTCCACACATCATCCCTCTGAGCCTCAAGGATCTGGTCATGTAACCCGAGCTCATTATCTACAACACACAGAGAGGCAGTAGGCAAGATGGTCTGACATACAACCTGCTCATTGGTCTTAAACTCCGGCTTGCGGGATAAAGCATCGGCCCGCAAGTTTGCCTTCCCCTCTACGAACTGCACCTTGAAGTTAAACCTGGAGAAAAACAAAGCCCATCGGATTTGACGCTGGTTTAACTTCTTTGCTGTTTGCAAGTGCTCTAAATTCTTGTGATCAGATCTGACCACGATCTGGTGCCGTGCCCCTTCAAGCCAGTGCCGCCACACCTCAAACGCCACCTTAATCGCCAACAACTCCTTCTCCCATATGGTATAGTTCTGCTCGAAGGGTGTTAGTTGCCGTGAGTAAAATCCACAGGGACGCAAGGTCCCTGAGGAATCCTTCTGAGACAATACAGCCCCCAACGCGTAGCTAGAAGCGTCCGCTTCTACCACGAACGGTTTGTCAACATCAGGATGGGTTAGTATGTTGTCCGATTGAAAACTAGACTTAAGTTGTAGAAACGCCTCGTGAGCTTCCCGCCCCCACACAAATGGCTGTTTCTTGCGCAGAAGCTGCGTCAAAGGTACCGTGAGCTTTGCAAAATTCGGAATAAACTCCCGGTAGTAATTAGCGAAACCTAAGAACCTTTGTACATCCTTCTTAGTTTTCAGCTCCTGCCATGAGTTGACGGCGTCAACCTTATGTGGGTCCATTTTAAGTTCCCTACCTGACACTACATGACCTAGGAACTCCACTTCAGGCACATGAAAGACGCATTTGGAAGCCTTGGCGAAAAGCCCATTAGCCCGCAGTCGGTGCAGAACCTGCTTGACATGTTGACGATGTTCTTTCTCGTCCTTAGAAAAAATCAAGATATCATCCAAATAAATCACTAAAAATTGGTCAATTAGGTCCCTGAACACATCGTTCATGAACCTCTGGAAGACCGCAGGAGCATTACAAAGCCCAAAAGGCATGACTCGGAACTCGTGGCATCCGAAACACGTGTTAAATGCCGTCTTCCATTCATCCCCTTCCCGTATACGGATTAAGTTATAGGCCCCCCGCAGGTCAAGCTTGGTAAAGACCTTAGCCCCTTGCACCCTTGATAACAGTTCCGAGATTAAAGGGAGCGGGTACCTATCCCGAATGGTGTATTTGTTTAGGATCCGATAGTCGCAGACCAGCCTAAGTTCCCCAGTCTTTTTGGCTACAAAGAATACTGGTGCCGCAGTTGGAGAACTAGATGGGCGAATAAACCCCTTGGCTAAATTTTCATCTAAAAACTCCCGCAAAGCTTGCCTTTCCGGTACAGTCAAGGCATACAGCCTCCCTGCTGGCAGTTTCGCACCTTCTGCCAACTTGATGGCGCAATCATATGGCCTGTGCGGTGGTAATTTGTCCGCTTCTCTTTTACAAAATACATCAGAGAACTCCCCATACTCAGCAGGCACTCCCTCCATATCAGCATGAGTAACGTTTAGAGTGCAACAATCCTGCCTCTTTAAGATCACTTTACGTGTTGCCCAATTCACTTGTGGGTTTACTACAGCTAGCCAATCCATCCCCAGGATCACATCATATCGAGGCAAGCTCGTAATATCCCACACAAACGTTCCCGTTACTCCCTGCACCTCCCACGTTACTGCTGAGGTTTCCTGGTTAACCACCCCAGTCTCCAGCAGTCTCCCATCTGCTCCCTCCACCCACACGTCGCATGCTTTGCGCACTCTAGGAATGCCATGCTTCTTAGCAAACTCAATATCTACATAGGAGACCGTAGCTCCTGAGTCCAGCAGTGCCAGAGTAGAAACAAGTTCCCTTCCCCCAACAGATAATGTAATGGGTACGAAAACATGCTTCCTCCCCTCAGTTGACTGCTTGAGGAGCCCTAGTGCGTTGGACTCACGTCGCACTAGGGCTGGCCTTTTCCCGAAAGCTGGGAAGGTTTCACATTACAATTTTTGGCAAAATGCCCAGCATTCCCACAGTACAAACACAAGCCCAGCTGCCTCCTACGGCTCTTTTCCTCTGTAGACAGCTTTTTAAAGACCCCAAGCTCCATGGGCTCTTCCCCCATCACCACAGGTGCCCTGGTTACATGCATGGGTGGCGCACACATTGCTTTTGAGTGTTTACGAGCCTCGAACCTTGCGTCTAAACGCAGCACCTTAGCTACTAAGGCGTCCCAGCTTTCAGCCGGCTCCAAGCGTGCTAATTCATCCTGGAGCATATCACTTAACCCGGCAGTAAATAAAAGCATGAATGCATTTTCCCCCCAATCCAGCTGGTGGCGATACAGGTTAAACTTATTTAAGTAATCCAAAACAGTCCCCTTTCCCTGTTTCAACCGATACAGGGCCCACCCAGCGTTCTCCGTGCGGAGAGGATCCCCAAAAGTATCAGTTAACAACTTTTTGAAATTATTCAAATTGTCCTTGACTGGGTCATTTCCCAAAATTAAATTAGTGGCCCATTGTCCTGCGGAACCGGTCAACAAACTCAAAATAAAAGCCACCTTACTAGTGTCAGTAGGAAAAGCATGAGCACTGAGCTGAGAAAAATAAAGCTCCACTTGTGCCAAAAAGGTTGGCAACTTGCACCTGGTTCCGTCAAAGCGTTCAGGAGTCAAAACATGTCCTTTCACAGCAAAAGCTGTTTGGCTTACGGTAAAGGCCGTTTGCAATTGGTCTACTTTGGCTCTTAACTCATCCATCGTCTTCCTGACGGGTTTATTGCTGCAATAAACTTTTTATGGCGTCGGGCAATCTGTCAAGGACAGAACGCCACAAGATTCAAAGTAACAGAGTTTATTAGATTACAGAACTCAAAAATGCCCGTAAAAACACAAGGGCCAGGCAGTTTTTGCCTTTATGAGCAAAAAGGGACAAAAGTAAATGTTCAAAAGATAAACCGGATTAAACCGGAGTTTAATCCGGGTAAAAACAAACTGCTTGCTTCAGCCTAGGTATTAACAGAACGAAAGCCAAGGAACAAAAGATACAAAGAATGCAACTAATTGGCAGCAGATTCCTCTCTGCTGCCAGCACTGTGCTTAGAGTAACTTGCGTCGCTCCCACACACACACAGTAGACAGGATCTCCAACACGAGCAATTCAGCCAAGGATTGTAGAAGTAGAGTAGACCAGTTCCGTTCCGTAGATCAAAGCCAGAAGCAGACGTTTGTAGTTTTTCCAAGTCCAAGAAGGGGGGAAGACAAGCCGTGGTCAGTTCAGTCCGGGTTCTCAAAGCAGGAGATGGCGTCCGTCAGAAAGACGACGGAAGGTCAAGCTAATAAGAGTAAGCACAGGTTTGCACAAACAAATGCCCACACAATCCCTCCCGCCGTCTGACCCTGGATTTCAATCAACTTACGTCACAGCACAGGAAAGCACACAAGTCTTCAGGGAAGCGTCCCACACACACACGGATCCCAAGCGTTTGCCCAGATTACCTTGCCCGACGCAATTTGCAATTGCTCCCAAGCCCCATTTTATGCCAGTTACAAATCTTCATCACTGTCAGCTGTCCTCCTTAACCCGGGCGTTTCCTCATCACTTTCCTCGTCAGAGCTGGAACACCTCTGACTACGCCCAACAGCATCTCCAGCTGTGGATCCCGTCCCATCCCTCCAGCTAAGCCATGGGTCTAATCCTGAAGGTCCCCATTCATCTTCTGCCCCATCATGGCCAGTGGCCCCCAAATCCTCCCTTACCCGAGTCCAATCCATCTCATCCTCCTCTGAGCTAACCAGCCCCTCCTCCATTCTCTCCGTAAACCCTTCGAAAGATTCTTCGTCAGATGGTGCTGCAAATATGTCTCGCAGTCTTTTTCTCTCTCGCTCCTCGAGAGTATCTGACTCCCGAGGAGTCTTACGCCCACGTCTGTCAGTAACAGAGCCATGAGGCTCAATCATAACACCTTCAGTGCCTTATGGCAGAGACAAGGAAACCATTCCAACCCCAAAATGTCTCTAGTCCCTATTTAGCAGCATGTTTTGAATGCATTTCCTCGCCAAGAACTTTGGGTGGCTTGTACTGACCCTGTTTACATCAGATGGGATCTGGTGCCTTTGGGTCTTTTAGACCTTTCATACACGTCACATTAGAAGGATTAAAGGCTGCATGGGGGAGAGAGAAGCATCAGATGATGGTAATAATTATTATTTTATTTTTTTATCCTCCTCTAGTTGTGTCTCAATGTGGGGTACAATACAATTAAAATACCGAGATGAAACATGAGACAATTTAAATACATACACTATTGACTCCAAACTTTTTTGACTCAGTTGCTTCACCAAAATTAGGATGTGCATTAAATCCGCGTCATACAGTAATCTTAATGCTGAGCCAAAACCAAAGACGAAGCTGCTGCAAGAGCTCCTCTTTGAGGGACCTCATCTCTCATTTACTGTAGGATCCTGGGATTTGTTGTTTAGCAGAGAAGGCTTAAGACCTTGCAAAATTACATCCCAATGGCACCATAGCATTGACCCAAGGCAACTATAGGATTCTATGATCTGTGAAAGCTCCTCTCAATCCGTCTTTTCCTCCTGTCTTTCCTTTCCAGACAACAGCGACTTAATTGCCTGCACAGTAATCACCAAAGACGGGGGTCCGGCCCAGAGGTTCCTGGCGGTGGATATCTACCAGATGAGTCTGGTGGAGCCAGACGTGGCCCGATTAGGATGGGGAGTGGTCAAGTTCGCTGGCCTTCTCCAGGTAAGCATTAAGGGAGCAAAGCCATGTCTATGGGCTGTTCCCAAGTTACAAAAATCTACCCTTGGAAGAAAAATTGATTCCTGAAAGAGTTATTATCATGCGGGAAAGGGGTCTCCATTGAAGATTTATATCCAATCCTTGTTTCCACAAAAAGCCACATTTTCCAAAATCCAATTCTCACAGGGACAGAAAGTGCAGTGAAATCTTCAGAACAGGGGCACAGACAGCAAAGGAAACACCACAGGGGTGTTCACCTTTCCCTATGTGATCCAAAACTAAACAATATATAGATTTGGCTGAAGTTACATCTTAAAAAAAGGAGCCCCGGTGGCGAAGTGTGTTAAAGCGCTGAGCTGCTGAACTTGCAGACCGAAAGGTCCCAGGATCAAATCCCGGGAGCGGAGTGAGCGCCCACTGTTAGCTCCGGCTTCTGGCAATCTAGCAGTTCGAAAACATGCAAATGTGAGTAGATCAATAGGTACCACTCCGGCAGGAAGGTAACGGCGCTCCATGCAGTCATGCCAGTGGCCACATGACCTTGGAGGCTCTTCAGCTTAGAAATGGAGATAGGCACCAACTCCCAGCGTCAGACACGACTGGACTTAACGTCAGGGGAAACCTTTACCTTTACACCTTAAAAAGTACTTAAGAACAAACCTACAGAACCGAGGCATGCATTACATTTGATGGCGCATGAGACTCGAGTCAATATGGGTACTCATGATGGATATGCAAATATTCCAGCATTCAAAACAAAATCTGATCCCGGCCATTTCAGATAAGGGATTCGAAACCTAGGCCTTTTGGATAAGGGATGTTCAACCAGTGATGATGGTAAACATGATGCAGAACCAGAGCTGCCCTAAAGCATTGCTGAATCTCTCTTTTCTCCATCCCTCTCCCTTTCTCTACAGGACATGCAAGTGACTGGAGTGGAGGATGACAGCCGGGCCCTGAACATCGTCATCCACAAACCGGCCTCCAGCCCTCACTCCAAGCCCTTCCCCATCCTCCAAGCCACTTTCATCTTCTCGGACCACATCCGCTGCATCATTGCCAAGCAGCGCCTGGCCAAGGGCCGCATCCAGGCCCGGCGCATGAAGATGCAGAGGATTGCAGGTAAGGGGAACCACTTCCTTTCTCACCGGGCTTGCGTCACCCATCGACAGATGGCTCTGGCGTCAAAAGAACACAGTGCAGGCTGTAAACAGGAAGTGGATGGTGCAGTAAGCATCTTTAAAGAAGCTATGGCAACTCCTCTGTTTATGTGCACAACTCTGTGTGTGTATCTGCGAAACATCCCAGGAAAGTATTTCCCGAAGGAGCTGTGGCTTTCCGTCCGTGACGCATCCCTTGTGGCTGAGTCGCCTGCATTGCCTACTGATATATTGCCATTTCCAAGGAATGTTCCTCACTTGAGGGTTTCCTTCCAAACAGACTCCATTCTGTGCCTCCAGCTGGCTTTGTGGCTTCCTGAAACACTTGACAATCGGATGCAAAAGACACCGAAAGCTGTCTTCTTTCCCAGCTAGCTTTCAAAGTGGCCACTTTTTCCTGCAGATGTTTCCCTCCCTCACCTTGACATGAGTTGAGCTATGGCTTTTATGCTTAGCCACTTCAGGTCTCTTTTTAAAGAGAGAAAATGGGATAGAAAGAATAACAATAACAACAAAGATAATAACAATATATAACTTATTGTTATTGATTTCTTGTTATTGTTTTGTTTGGAAATGGTTATGTAGCCAAGCCCTCAAAGGTATTTCCTTTAATGCAGCGTGCAATCCTGTGCAATCCTCTTGGTGTAGAAAAGCTGCAGCAAAGGAGGTTTGAGAGGACATCATTTTTGCAAGACCTATTTTATTTAATTATGGTTATCATCACCATCCTCCTTAAAACACCTCTTTAAAAGTCTCTTTACCAAGGAGAGACTCTGATGTTTATATATACCAAGGGAATGTACATATCCAGTAAAGCAAGGGTTGGAGCAACCTATAGAGGTTTTTTTAAATACTTTTTTATTAAGATTTCTTTTATAATACAGTAATAATATAATAGTAATAAAGAAGAAAAAGGAAAAGGAATAAAGAAAAGAGAAAAAGAAAGATTAATATATAGATATGAAAAAAGGGACATAAATAGAACAGATTTAAAACTACACAATTGCTATGTGTATTACCTACACTAAATTGTATATATTCTGAAAAAAATGAATTAAAATTTTGTTATTATTGTTATAGTTACTTAATTGCAGTATATAGAAGAATATATATATATATATATATATATATATATATATATATATATATGGCGCATAGGTGAAGAAGAAATTGAAATATAAACATAGGTTAAAATTTTCAGGATAGAGAAACAATGTTACATAGAAAAATGATTGGTTGTTTTGACTTCCTGGTATCTTTCAGAAGTCTGTTCTATTTTTCTGTTCTATTCTTGTTTCTTTTCTCCCTTTCTTCTTTCTTCCCCTTTGTTTTTGTACATAGTTTTGTTTTTACGAATAGTTCTTATCATATCAATATTTTTTTATTCTTTAACATGAGAATGTACATATCCAGTAAAGCAAGGGTTGGAGCAACCTATAGAGGTTGTTAGACTAAGAGTCCCAGGAGTGACAATGGGGAGGAATGCTGGGAACTGGAATCAACAGTATTTGGGGGATTGATTTCCCTCAAGTATACACTGCCTTCTCTGGAAGTTTTTGAACTGAGGCTGGATGGCTGTCTGTCAGGAGGGCTTTGATTGTGCCTTCCTGCCTAATTGAAGGGGTTGGATTGGATGCCCTTTGTAGACCTCTTTTAGGGGTAGCATTTTCCATGCAACGCACCTGTGGACTACACTACAGGTGACACACTACTATGTGGCGACACAGAGTTTTGGAAAGCTCTGTCATAGAGTAAAAATGCTTTTCCCTTGAACTCAGCTCTCCTCGACCTCCCGGTCCAGCCGGCCAATGAAGTGATGGGCTTTGGCCACGGCTCCACTTCGGCTGCCCAGCACCTACCCTTCCGCTTCTATGACCAAGCCAGGCGAGGTGCCTGTGACCAGGCCGTCCAGCGCTCCGTCTTCACTTCGGTGGACAAGGTCCCAGGTAAGGACCCTCTTCTCCACTCCTTCTGTCCCCAGTTGTTCTCTCTATATCCTAGTGTTCTTGATTCCCAAAAAAGAGCTGTGTTGGCCGTGTGACAAAATACAAGTCAAAGCCCACAAAACAATGTTGGGCAAAGCAAAATGCTCAGAATCTATTTGTTGGTGTTGTTTTTTTGGGGGGGGGGGATTTTGTATTTTATTATGAGAGAAAGAGAGGAAGGAAAAGAAGAGCCATGCAAAACAAATGCAATGCTGGGTATATACACTAGTACAGTGATGGCCAACCTATGACACTCATGTCAACACTGACACGCCTAACCATTTTTGCTGACACGCTGCCGCATGCAGATTGATTGGATGACTGTGTCTTTTGTGGCCAAATTTGGTGTGATTTGGTCCAGTGGTTTTATTGTTTACTCCATGGGAATTATGCACATTATATATAATCTCATTCTATTATTATTCTATTATTGTAGTATATTATCATATTATTACTATTATATTATTATATTATTCATTATTCATGACTACATTGAAACTAGAATAGAGAGAAATCAGCGTGGAAACTGCAAGAGGTACCATAGATTGTTGTACATGGAAATAGTGGTAATAAATAGTTTTTGATTTATTAAATAGTTATATATTACAATTATACATTTTTGTTATTTAAACTATGCATATTGTGAAATTATGGGTTTTTTTTTCCGAAGTGACACACCACCCAAGTCAAGCTAGGTTTTTTGGTGAATTTTGACACACAAAGCGCAAAAGGTTGCCCATCATTGCACTAGTATGTGCTATTCTGCAGAACAGATAACATGCCTCTTGAGCTATAAACCAGTTTCTTGTTGTTTTTCCCTGTCTCTATTCCTTCTCTGGTCAAAGGAGTTGTCCTTTTCGGGTTCTTCTTATCCTTGAAGCCGCAGAAGTCGCACTTTCCTCCTCCTTTAGCCGCCTTCGGGTTCAGATCCGTCTCATTTCAGAGCTTTGTGACTATTTATATGGGCTGTTTGCACTATTCTTAACCCAGGATATCAGGCTCTTGATATCTCAGCCTTTAACTGTGACCTTCTAATGTTCTCTCGCAGAGTGTTAAGGAGAGTGGACTAATTTAAGACAGATCAGTACTGAAACAGAAGAGTGCTTAAATCAGATTCCTGTTATAAATTTCACCCTGTATTTCTTCCAACTGCAGTTTAGAGAATGAGGTTGTACTGGAAGCCCCTTGGGGTCTCTTCCAACTCTAGGATTCAAGGATATATTTGTCATAGATCTCCCAATCATTATATGTCTCTCGCTATCATATCTATGGCTGGATGGCTATCTGTCAGGAGGGATCGGGTGGTACCTTCCTGCCTGGAAGGAAGGGGGTTGGACTGGATGGCCTTAAAGGGCTCCTTCCAACTCAAGGAGTCTTATCCCACCTCACTAGAGGGGTTTGGTGCTGGAAGGGATATAAGCCCTGCCCAAATCCCCGACCCGGTTCCTGACCTGAGCCCCTCTCTTTTGCATCAGGGGCCCCAAGGAAGAAGCCTCTGAAGGGGGACCCTGCCCAGCACCGCCAGCGACCCTTCTCCCGGACCAGATAAGGCCCCCGGACGGAGGAGGATGCGGCCAGAACCCTCGAGAAATGAATCAATAGTCGGGCTTATGGCCAACCTTGAAAAAAAAAAACAGAGAGAAAAAAGACTTAAACCTGATGCATAAAATAGTTGTAACCGTTCAAAGAAAAGAAAGAGCCTATCGAGCCTTTATTGAATGGTTTTGGGGGGAGATAACGTAATCATTGGGTAATACGAAGGGAAGAAAGCTCCAGATAAAGACCCATTGCTGCTGATGCGGGAATTATTATTATCTATATATATAAAAGGGTAATGAAATTTCGGCCTAGGACAAAACAACAAAACTACACATCCCAGAAACACTCAACTTGGCAGCACAACCCCCCATCCATGCCTCTACGTTCATATAACAAAAAGAAAACTAAAGTCCTAATTACAGTGAGAGAAATAATTGTTTTTATCCAATCACTGCCAGTTAGAAGGCTAAGCTCCGCCCACTTGGTCTCCTAGCAACTCACTCAGCCCAGGGGACAGGCAGAGTTAGGCCTCACTTAGGCCTCTTCCGCACTGCCTATAAAATACAGATTATCAGATTTTAACTGGATTATATGGCACTGTAGACTCAAGGCCCTTCCACACAGCTATATAACCCATTTATAATGGACTTAATGTAAGGTAAAACCTTTACACTTTACCTTAACTACCACCAATTCCTCAATACTTTATTTTCCATACCACCATATTTTGCCACAGCAACGCGTGGCCGGGCACAGCTAGTTATTTATACCCTGCTTTATCCCTCTACAAGGAAACTCAAAGCGGCTATTATCCCTTGGAGGGTTTTTGGTTTTTGGGGTTTTTTTCCGTGTCAGGAGCAACTGGAGTTGCTTCTGGAGTGAGAGAATTGGCCGTCTGCAAGGACGTTGCCCAGGGGACGCCCAGATGTTTTTGATGTTTTGTGGGAGGCTTCTCTCATGTCCCCGCATGGAGCTGGAGCGGATAGAGGGAGCTCATCCGCGCTCTCCCCGGGTGGGATTCGAACCTGGCAGCTTTCAGGTCAGCAACCCAACCTTCAAGTCACGAGGCTTTTATCCCCTAGGCCACCCGAGGCTCCTCCTTGGAGGTCAGGACCATCCGTATCTCCCATGCAGTTGGTGCCCAAATCCCCCATTAAGCATTAGATTAAGCATTATCCTGAGCTCGGCTTTTCAGCCCTTTTCCCCTTTTAATGAAGGTGCTATGTTCAAGAAAAATGCAGAACACAGAGATGTTTGACATATATTAACTGACCAAAGCAACAGGACTATCTAATATCCGCCCAAAACAACCGCTTTCCACTCTATCAGATCCTTTATGTGATCCTTTAAAGCCATAATGTGGGTCTCACATTTGTCCCGAAAGCAACATTGCTTTTGAGACCTTTCATTATGAATGAGCAATTTGAGGGAAGTGAGGAGGTCGAATTCCCTGATGTTAACATTTCTGTTGGGAAATCGTCTGGGGTTAAAGGGTCCTTCAGAGGGAATTCTGGGGTCACCTCCATCTTCTGTATCCCCAAAATGGGGAAGTATTGCTCCTGGGCGAGGTCAACTGTCCTAAGTCTTTGACCTCAAAGAGAAGAAAGGCCATCTGTCCAAGTCTTTGACCTCAAAGAAAAGGATCCTTTCCAAACGGCAACTGGACAAGAATACTCACACTTGCCCTTTAATCGTCCCCCCATCCCAAAAGAAGACCCCACAAGGTCCAGACGGGAGGGCATGTCCACTGCATTAGAGGGAATATTCCTTGAAAACAGTGGTTCCATGGAATGCTAGAGTTGGAAGAGACCCCAAAGGCCATCCAGTCCAACCCCATTTTGCCATAAAGGAAAACACCATCCGATCCCTCCCAATAGATAGCCATCCAGCCATAGATTTGTTTGAGAGACTGATGATAATAATAATAATAATAATAATAATAATAATAATAATAATAATAATAATAATAATAAAAACTTTATTTATACCCCGCCACCATCTCCCCAGCGGGGACTTGGGGCGGCTTACATGGGGCCATGCCCAGAACAATACAATATAACAGAATATAAATAGAACAACAAGTCATAACACATTGAACAATACAATAAAAGATAATATATACTACATTACGCAAAATCAGAAAAACAATAAAACAAGGGAGGGCCACATGAACACTAAGTTAAAACTCGGGGTGAGAAAAGAAATAAGAGTAAAATAACAATTGATAACAATTTGGAGATATCTATGATGGGTATATCCAGAGCCGGAAGGGGCCCAAAAGGCTATCTAGTCCAACCCCTTCCCATGTTTTTGCCCTGCCGTTCTACTGCTCCGGATCCATTGCGTTTCTTAGACCTAAGTTACCTAAGGCAAACCCTGGAAGGTAGGACAGCTGTACATTTCCATGTTGATCGATCGAAGCATAAAGGTTAATTCCAGTCAGCTCTGTGACTCAGAGGGCGATTCAGCGTTGGCTCATCACACAGACTTTTCCTGTCCAATTCTGCATTGTCACTTCATTGAGACATTAGTTGTGAGTCAGGGCAAAGCCTATCCCACCCCTACTTTATTTTTCTTTGACTAATTTTTATTCAGAAAAGAAAACAAATATTTAAGAAATACAAAGAAAAACGGCTTTCATCATGCTAAAATAACCTCAGGTTCCTTGTTGCTCTACTCCCTTTATAAAAATAATATATTAATATAATATAATATAAATATATCAACTGCCTTGAGTCCTCAAGAGGAGAAATGTGGCGTAGAAATAAAATCATCATCATCATTATTATTATTATTATTATTATTATTATTATTATTATTAGTATGACACAGTAAACAAGATAGATATGCTGGATTTCGTATCACAAAATCACAAGTCGAACACTTCCCAATGTCTAGGACTGTGTGATGTATTATTATTGTTGTTATTATTATTATTATTATTATTATTATTATGACACAGCAAACAAGATAGATATGCTGGATTTCGTATCACAAAATCACAAGTCGAACACTTCCCAATGTCTAGGACTGTGTGATTTATTATTATTATTATTATTATTATTATTATTATTATTATTATTATTATTATTGTATGACACAGCAAACAAGATAGATATGCTGGATTTCGTTTCACAAAATCACAAGTCGAACACTTCCCAAGTGTCTAGGACTGTGTGATGTATTTTCGATGATGCACGCAGATCCCAGCAGGGTGGCCTTTTGCAGTTGGCAGATTGTAATTTTGTCAATATCTATTGTTTCCAAATGCCGGCTGAGATCTTTTGACATGGCACCCAGTGTGCCCATCACCACCGGGACCACCTACACTGGTTTCCGCCAGAGTCTTTGAAGTTCAATCTTGAGGTCCTGATAGCAACGGAGTTTTTCCTGTTGTTTTTCGTCAATGCGACTCACCTGGGATGGCAACATCAATGATCCAAACCTTTTTCTTTTCCACAACTGTGATGTGTGGTGTGTTGTGTTCCAGAACTTTGTCAGTCTGGATTCGGAAGTCCCACAGTATCTTTGCATGTTCATTTTCCAATACTTTTGCAGTTTGTGATCCCACCAGTTCTTTACTGCTGGGAGGTGGTACTTGAAGCATAAGTTCTAATGAATCATTTGGGTCACATAGTTGTGCCTCTGTTATTATTATTATTATTATTATTCACATACAAATGGATTAAAAACATAATCAGAGCTTTTGAGGGCCCTTCCAACTCTATAGGAGTCTTTGATCCTGTGGCCCTGTTTCTCCCTGAATGTGCAAATGTTTCTGAGGCTGGGTGGCTATCTGTCAGGAGGGCTTTGATGGTACTTCCTGAAGGAGGTTGGACTGGATACCCTTTAGGGGGCCCTTCCAACTGCTCCAGAGGCACGTTTTCTGCTGTGAATGTCATTGCTGTCATTCATAAATCCAGTATTCACCCTCCAGGACTTTTGCTTCTGATTTTTGGACCAATGGCATCCCACTCTTTTCACCTGATTGTCACGCATTTGAAAGGATGTTTCTTTAAATACGTCTGTTACTCAGATCAGAATCATGACTGAGCAGGAGACTAGTCACGCTTCTTGCAAAGAAGGCCTGAGTCAGTGGCAAACACAGGTTCAGGGCTATGCAAATGCGGCATGCTTTCAAGAAATGCTTATCAGGCCTTGCCCAAGAGGAAATGTGGAGAAAGGTGAAATAAAATGAATGAATGCGATTTCCTGCTTCTTGGCAGGGGGTTGGACTGGATGGCCCATGAGGTCTCTTCCAACTCTACGATTCTATGATTCTAAAAGACCTGGTTTTGTTTTTAAAGGGACAAATCCCTTCCATCTCAAATTCAGGAATCGGATTTTGCAATTGGCAGGAAAAAATTATAAAATGTAAAGTGCATCTTCCACGTTTAAAAAATGGTGTCAGGTTGAGTACGTAAAAGTACCAGCATGTTGGATTTTTATTTTTCTAAATCCTCACTATGATTTCGTATTGGATCACCAGTGGGAAAGTAATCTATGGTGTTCCTGATTAACTACCAGATTTCCACTCACAGGTTAACCAGAATGGAAATCGATGGATGATGATGATGATAATGATAATAATAATTATTACTTATTATGACACAGCAAACAAGATAGATATGCTGGATTTCATATCACAAAATCACAAGTCGAACACTTCCCAAGTGTCTAGGACTATGTGATGTATTTTTGGATGATGTGCGCAGATCCCAGTAGGGTGGCCTTTTGCAGTTGGCAGATCGTGATTTTGTCAATGTCTATTGTTTCCAAATGCCGGCTGAGATCTTTTGGCACGGCACCCAATGTGCCCATCACCACCGGGACCACCTGCACTGGTTTCTGCCAGAGTCTTTGAAGTTCAATCTTGAGGTCCTGATAGCGGCTGAGTTTTTCCTGTTGTTTTTCGTCAATGTGACTGTCACCTGGGATGGCAACATCAATGATCCAAACCTTTTTCTTTTCCACAACTGTGATGTCTGGTGTGTTGTGTTCCAGAACTTTGTCAGTCTGGATTCAGAAGTCCCACAGTATCTTTGCATGTTCATTTTCCAATACTTTTGCAGGTTTGTGATCCCACCAGTTCTTTGCTGCTGGCAGGTGGTACTTATTTATTTATTTATTTCCATCATTTCTACCCCGCCCTTCTCACCCAAGGGGACTCAGGGCGGCTTACAAACTGGCAATTAATGCCGAAACACCATAATACAATAAAATAAAACATTAAAACAGTTAAAACAGTTATAATATACAATATACAATGTTTAAAACAGTGCAAAGTGCTTATACCATTCGTCCACCAGACCTTGTACAAAAGCCTCATTCCAGACCAAGTCGAAGCCAGTAAAAACTTATTCTTTAAACACTTGCACACATAGCCAGGTCTTCAGTTTCTTTCTGACTAAGTCACACTCTCTCAGCCTCAGAGGAAAGCAGCAGCATCCTCTCTTTGAACAAGTCTTGCCAAGCAACCCCTGTGATTGGATTGACATAAGTTAGGAATGGCTTGAAGGTACAATGACCTAATCTACTTGAGGCATAAGTTCCAATGAATCATTTGGGCCACATACCGTGTTTCCCTGAAAATAAGACAGTGTCTTATATTAATTTTTGCTCCCAAAGATGCACTAGGTCTTATTTTCAGGGGATGTCTTATTTTTCCATGAAGAAGAATTCACATTTATTGTTGAACAAAAATATGAACATTTGTTACTGTACAGTAGTTGTCATCACAAATCAGCATAACCAGACAAACTATGAATCCTACCAAGAATTTCTTATTGCTACCAATTTTTCTATGTACAACACTCTATGGTACGTACATTTACGGATTCTGCATGCTCTGGTGTTCTGTTCGTTGGGCATGCTTCCAAACAAAAACTTTGCTAGGTCTTACTTTCGGGGGAGGCCTTATATTTAGCAATTCAGCAAAACCTCTACTAGGTCTTATTTTCTGGGGATGTCTTATTTTCGGGGAAACAGGGTAGTTGTGCCTCTGTTTGTAGTCTGTCTGTGTGATTTTCTTACAGCAGCTGAGGATATGATCAATGGTTTCGTCAGTTTCCTTGCACAGTCTGCATTTTGGGTTATCAGCTGATTTTTCGATCTTGGCCTGAATGTCCTTTGTTCTGATGGCTTGCTCCTGAGCTTCAAGGATCAGGCCTTCTGTCTCCTTCTTCAGGGTCCCATTCGTGAGCCAGAGCCAGGTCTTCTCCTTATCATAATAATAATAATAATAATAATAATAATAATAATAATTATTATTATTATTATTATTATTATTATTATTATTATTATTATTATTATTATTATTATTATTTGTTTGACCAGTCATATGACCATTTCAAAGTGCAACATAAATAAAAACAAGGCAAAAAGGATGGGAGGATAGCAGCTGACCTTCTGTTTGCCGTCAAAATCTTATTTTCCTGATTCTTCTTTCAGGAAATGTGCTCTTTTCTTGATAGCTTTCAGAATAAAAAGGCTTACTCTGATTATGGTGGATCTTTCTTGCAAGAGGACTGTCAGAAGATCATTTCTGTTGGGGGACCTAAAATTAGACAATAATGGATGAAAATATCTGTGTCGAAGTTCAGCATATGCTGGGCAGTCAATCAAAAAATGTTCGATGTCTTCCACTATTTGATCTCCCCAGACACAGAATCTCTCATTTCTTGGGATGTTACAGTAGCGACCAGTTTACATCATAATACCGAGTTGTTCATGAATCGATGAATGAGATAGTATTGATTCTTGCCTCTTCCCTTTCTCTTTCTTTTTAGTTCTGAAACCTTTGGCCATTTTTATTATTATTACTATCAGCTTTCCAGTTCTGGCAGCAATGGGATCCCAGGGTTTTTTTTTGCTACCTTTGAAACCCATCTCTTAATCTTAATGCAGCCCTTTCCAGAAAGCCTTTTTGTTTCCTTTGAAATGCAAGCAGGGCTTGGAAATCCCCTTCGATCACCGCATCACGTGTCGCCTGCCATAAAACACACAAATCTATCATATTTGCAACTTCCTCAAACCGAGAGTAGCTTGCAGCTCTCCTATCTGGTTGCTCTTTTCATAGAATCAGAAAAAAATCCCTTTGCAGCTCAGTGCAACTGATTCAGACAAACTTCTGCTTGACTTCTTCCTCCTCGACTCACCAGCTTTCTTATAAATCATTTGGGAAAGTTCTTCATTTCTGGAATAAATCACTGGGTCAGTAAGGAAGCAGCCGGTTGCAATTTGATTCTGATTCCATCACTTCCCTGTTGCACGGTTTCAGAAAGTTTCTTACTTAATCCAATTTCCAAGTTCCAGGATTCCAAATCAAAATACACATTACATTAAAAAGATATCTGTCTATCTCACATTTATATATGAGAATGTATCTTATCTATCCATCTTTTGAGTCCCCTTCGAGCCGCCTTGAGTCTCCTTCGGGGTGAGGAAGGCGGGGTATAAATGGGGCAAATAAATAAATTTTGTCTGTATCATTCTGTCCATCCATCCATCTAATCTCTCACCCCCCCCCCAAAATCTTTCTGTCTATCTCTATCCTCAGCCTATCCATCCATTCTATCTGTCTGTCTATCCATCAGATAGATAGATAGATAGATAGATAGATAGATAGATAGATAGATAGATATTTACTAGCTGTGCCCAGCCACGCGTTGCTGTGGCAAAGTATGGTGGTATGGGATATAAAGTATTGAGGAATTGGTGGTAGTTAAGGTAAAGGGTAAAGGTTTTACGTTACATTAAGTCCATTATAAATGGGTTATATAGCTGTGTGGAAGGGCCTTGAGTCTACACTGCCATATAATCCAGTTAAAATTAGATAATCTGTATTTTATAGGCAGTGTGGAAGAGGCCTAAGTGAGGCCTAACTCTGCCTGTCCCCTGGGCTGAGTGGGTTGCTAGGAGACCAAGTGGGCGGAGCTTAGCCTTCTAACTGGCAGCAATTGGATAAAAACAATTATTCCTCTCCCTCTAATTAGGACTTTATTTTTCTTTTCTTTTTGTTGTATGAATGTAGAGGCATGGATGAGGGGTTGTGTTGCCAAGTTTAGTGTTTCTGGGATGTGTAGTTTTGTTGTTTTGTCCTAGGCCGAATTTTTTTTATCCTTTTATATATAGAGATTTATTTTATTTATTTACTATATTTGTACCCCGCCCTTCTCAACTCAGAGTGGCTTCACATATTGGCAGCAATTCGATGCCATTAAAAACATACAGTTGGTAAAAACACATTAAAACAAGAGTTAAAACAAATAACAACAATTATTTAAAAAAATCATCCAAAGTCGTAGTCCAGGGCCATCCCAAATTATCATTGCATGAATTCATTGTTCATCTATTGCACTGCACTTATTCTCCAAAGGCTTGGTCCCATAGCCATGCTTTAACTTTCTTCCTGAAGGCTAAAATGGAAGGGGCTGATCGAATGTTGCTGTGGTGGGAGTTCCATAGCCAAGGGGCCACCACTGAGAAGGCTTGTTTCTTGTCCCCACGCCTGTGACAGAAGTGGGACCGAGAGCAGGGCCTCCCCAGAACATTTTAATCTCCGTGGTGGTTCATAGGGGGAAATTCATTCGGAGTCCAGGTGTTAGCCTGTCAGACTACACAGAGAAGCCATTGAACTCCACAAGCATGTGCGACAATTTCAACAGAAAGGAGGAAACCATGAAAATGAACAATATCTGGCTACCAGTATTAAAAAAAACCTTTAAAGTTAGGACAGTAAGTAAAGAGGTAAAGGTAAAGATTTCCCTTGATGTTAAGTCCAGTCATGTCCGACTCTGGGGATTGGTGCTCATCTCCATTTCTAAGCCAAAGAGCCGGCGTTGTCCGTAGACACCTCCAAGGTCATGTGGCCGGCATGACTGCATGGAGCGCCGTTACCTTCCCGCCGGAGCGGTACCTATTGATCTACTCACACTCTGTGGGTTGGTGCTCATCTCCATTTCTAAGCCAAAGAGCCAGCGTTGTCCATAGACACCTCCAAGGTCATGTGGCCGGCATGACTGCATGGAGCGCCGTTACCTTCCCGCCGGAGCGGTACCTATTGATCTACTCACATTGGCATGTTTTCGAACTACTAGATTTGAACCTGGGACCTTTCAGTCTGCAAGTTCAGCAGCTCAGTGCTTTAACACACTTCGCCACCGGGGCTCCTGTAAAGAGCAACACTCAAAAAACAGAGGAATTCCAGACATGAATCAATCAGGGTCAGCTAACACCTCCCAACAAAGGATTTGAAGCTGCAAGGCCATTCGGTGCTAATCAAGGTGATTAATTGCAACATTCCCATTTGCCTCAAACAAACAGGAGTTCTTTCTCCCACCCTAGACATTCCACATATATAAACACCACTTGCCTACCGTGTTTCCCCGAAAATATGACAGTGTCTTATATTAATTTTTGCTCCTAAAGATGTGCTAGGTCTTATTTTCAGGGGATGTTTTATTTTTCAATGAAGAAGAATTCACATTTATTGTTGAACAAAAAAATGAACATTTATTATATACTATACAGTAGTTGTCATCACAAACCAGCATAACCAGACAAACTGTGATTCCTATCAATAATTTCATGTTACTGCCATTATTTCCGTGTACAACTGGTATGTACATATACCAATTCTGCATGCTCTGGTGTTCTGTTTGGCAGGCATGCTTCCAAACACAAACCTTGCTAGGTCTTACTTTCGGGGGAGGCCTTATATTTAGCACTTCAACAAAACCTCTACTAGGTCTTATTTTCCGGGGATGTCTTGTTTTCGGGAAAACAGGGTAGTTTCCAACGGACCTCACAACCTCTGAGGATGCTTGCCATAGATGTGGGCGAAACGTCAGGAGAAAATGCTTCTGGAACATGGCCATACAGCCTGAAAAACTCACAACAAGCTAGGTATAAGTTATGTCTTGGAAATACAGTAGAGTCTCACTTATCCAAGCCTCGCTTATCCAAGCCTCTGGATAATCCAAGCCATTTTTGTAGTCAATGTTTTCAATATATCGTGATATTTTGGTGCTAAATTCGTAAATAGAGTAATTACTACATAGCATTACTGCGTATTGAACTAATTTTTTTGTCAAATTTGTTGTATAACATGGTGCTTAATTTGTAAAATCATAACCTAATCTGATGTTTAATAGGCTTTTCCTTAATCCCTCCTTATTATCCAAGATATTCGCTTATCCAAGCTTTTGCCGGCCCATTTAGCTTGGATACGTGAGACTCTACTGTATTACCTACCCTGTTTCCCTGAAAATAAGACATCCTCAAAAAATAAGACCTAGTAGAAGTTTTGCTGAATTGCTAAATATAAGGCCTCCCCGAAAGTAAGACCTAGCAAAGTTTTTGTTTGGAAGCATGCCCGGCGCCTGCCAAACAAAACACCATAGCATGCAGGATTGGTAAATGTAAATAATAATAATAATAATAATAATAATAATAATAATAATAATAATAATAATAATAATTTTATTTTTATACCCCGCCTCCATCTCCCCAGAGAGACTCGGGGCGGCTTACATACCAGTTGTATATGGAAATAATGGTAGTAACAAGAAATTCTTGACAGGAGTCACAGTTTGTCTGGTTTAGTTATATTGGTTTGTGATGACAACTACTGTACAGCATAGAATCAATGTTCATTTGAATATGAATTCTTCTTAATGGAAAAATAAGACATCCCCTGAAGATAAGACCTAGCGCATCTTTGGGAGTAAAAAATAATATAAGAAACTGTCTTATTTTCGGGGAAACACGGTATGTCACAAATGATCTTGCTGAAAAATAAACTAAATGATATCAATTCGTAAACAGCTTCTCCTAAACTCTTTCCTGATTGGATGATGTGCATCATTAAAAGCAGCAAGGAAAAGGTGTTTGGAAGAAGCGACAGCCCCATCCCGGGGCTATAGGACCAAGATGACAATATGAAATGACTCCCAGGGGTGTTTTGTGTTTCCCCTTCATCCTCAGTGATGCCTTCTCTGCCTGTTTCTCTCTCTCTTGTAGGTTTTGCGGTGGCCCAGTGCCGACCTTCCCTGACTCCCTCGCCGAGCTCCTCACCGTCCCCTTCCTCCAGCGGAAGCACTGGGCGCTGCGACTCGGCAGCCGCCAGCTCCTCCTCCACCCCTTCGGCCGTCCAGAGCCCCGCAGGTAAACCCCAAACCCTTTGCATCCCTTCCAGAAAACCCCCTTTTTTATTTATTTTATTTATTTACAATATTTATATTCCGCCCTTCTCACCCCGAAGGGAACTCAGGGAGGATGACATCTATATATATAAAAGAGTGATGGCATCAGGGCAGCGGACAAAACAACAAAACTACAGGCCCCCCAACCTCGAAATTTGACAACACAACCCATCATTCACGGCTCTAGGTTGATACAACAAAAAGAAAAGAAAAATAAAGTCCTAATTAGAGGGAGAGGAATAATAGTTTTTATCCAATTGCTGCCAGTTTGAAGGCTAAGCTCCTCCCACTTGGTCTCCTAGCAACCTACTCAGTCCAGGGGACAGGCACAGTTAGGCCTCACTTAGGCCTCTTCCACAGATTATCAGATTTTAACTGGATTATATGGCAGTGTAGACTCAAGGCCCTTCCACACAGCTATATAACCCATTTAGAATCTTATATTATCTGCTTTGAACTGGATTATCTTGACTCCACACTGCCATATAATCCACTTCAGTGTGCATACTAAACATAAAGACAACCATACAACAGACATTCAATACCACCACTACCTCAACAATTTCTCACCAACACCACCAGCCAACGCCACAGCAACGCGTGACCGGGAAAAGCTAGTTACACATATAAGGCAAACATTCAATGCCTTTAACATAGAACAAAGACAAGACAAACATAGGCTCTGAGCTGGCCTCGAACTCATGACCTCTTGGTCAGAGTGATTTGTTGCAGCTGGCTGGCTGGCTGCTCACCAGCCTGCGCCACAGCCTGGGCCTTTTTGTCTGCCTTCCACTCCTGGAGCCTAACAAACGGCACCTGGACTTCCATTGCACTCTGTGACATAATTTTTGTTCCTGGGTTATAAACATAGTTCCCTAATTGGTTCTATCAAAAAAAAAAAAACATGGAACAGGGTTGTTGTATGTTTTCCGGGCTGTATGGCCGTATTCTAGAAGTATTCTCTCCTGACGTTTTGCTCACATCTATGGCAGGCATCTTCAGAGGTTTCTCCATATCTCACAACCTCTGAGCATGCCTGCCATAGATATGGGCGAAACGTCAGGAGAGAATACTTCTAGAACATGGCCATACAGCCCAGAAAACATACAACAACCCTGTGATCTTGACCATGAAAGCCTTCGACAACACATTGAACATGGAAGAGGTTTATAAAACTGCAAAAAACTTTGTTTTTATGGGAGAGACATCCTGCAACACATTTTGGTGCAGTTTTTCTCATCTGCTGCGTTTATTTGTCCCCCGTTATCCAAAAACTATTCAGTTTCCAGAAACCTTTGTCTTTGTGGTTTCTCTCTTGTCTTCACTTTTTAAAAAATCACTTCCCTTTGGGTCTTTTCATGATCAATTCTTTTGGAAGAAAGAAAACGAGAAGGTGCTGCGCTCAGCTTTGACTCCCTTCCAAGGGCCGTATTTCAGCCTCCCCATCGACACGGAGTGGATTTATCTCCCGTTATAATCTTGTAATTTAAAATATATCACTGGCTTTGGGGAGATGGAGCGTGCCAAGGCGATTTATGGCCGTTTAGCAGGAGGGAATATTGCTTAACCCACCAGAAATCTGTAAAAGATGGCTCTTGCTGTGTTTTTAAGTGGATCGTTCCGGCCTTGCCTCTCATACATTTGCCTTTTCCTTGATCAAGCTCATATTTTCTAGGAAGGTTCGTCTTAGGGCCACCATAAGTCAGAAACGACAAGGCACATGGAAACAACAAATCAGGGCTATCAGGGTTATTTTCCCTCTTTTGAGGTCTGTGTGAAGGATTTTTTTGGGGGGAGAGATAAAGACCCTAAAATAGGATTGCATTAACTATTAGTCACTTTCACACTCGACAATTATAGCATTACGATTCCACTTTGAATAGATGTGGCTCTCCTGGTTGGTAAAGAAAATCCCCATTAATACTCTTCCGCCCCGTTTTTCTGGTTGCCTTTAAGACATCCCAGTTTCTCTCCTTTTCCTGCTTTCTCCTCAAACTGCTTCAAACAAAATTCCGATGACTGCCTAAAACTCCTTTTATTCAACTTTTTAATGCTATTTTAATATTTATACATAAATATTTTTTAATGCTAATTAAGGTGATTAACAACATTCACACTAGCCTCTCTCACCCTGGACTTTTCACAGATATATATTAACCTCTTGGCTTAGTTTTCTTCATACCTCACAACCTCTGAGGATGCCTGCCATAGATGTGGGCAAAACGTCAGGAGAGACTACTTCTGGAACATGGCCATACAGCCCGAAAAACATACAACATATAATATTTATATGTTGTAAAGTTGCTTTGCGCTTCAATCAAGATAAAAGAGGCATTATTATTATTATTTTATTATGACACAGCAAACAAGATAGATATGCTGGATTTCATATCACAAAATCACAAGTCGAACACTTCCCAAGTGTCTAGGACTGTGTGATGTATTTTCGGATGATGCGTGCAGATCCCAGTAGGGTGGCCTTTTGCAGTTGGCAGATTATGATTTTGTTAATGTCTGTTATTTCCAAATGCCGGCTGAGATCTTTTGGCACAGCACCCAATGTGCCCATCACCACCGGGACCACCTGCACTGGTTTCTGCCAGAGTCTTTGAAGTTCAGTCTTGAGGTCCTGATAGCGGCTGAGTTATTATTATTATTATTATTATTATTATTATTATTATTATTATTTCTATTACTATTCAATGTGCAAGGAGTAGACAACTTGCGTGTTCTCTAATTTGTATCTTTAATTCTGTCTTAACATTTATACATTGTAGATTTTAAATTGCAATTCAAACTCAATGAGGAGATAGAAGGGGTCTTCTTAACAGTTTTTGCCGTCTTTTCTGCACGTGTCCCAGTCTCCATCTCTTGAAACGATGGCAGAATAAGGCATGAATCCTAGGATATGTGGTTTGGGGAGTTCTCTGTCTGCTAATCTAAGCTCTCCCTTCCTAAAATTGCCAAGGATGATTGCACCATAGCGTATAACGTGGAACCGCAGCACAGTCATGTCTGTTTCGTGGAAGGGCCCCTAGTCTGTGTCCCATCGGGCTGCGGTCATTGTCTTGTGACTCCTAACCATGTTCTCCTCCTCCTCCTCCCTCTTGTTCCTCATCCTCTTGTTTTCCGCCCCCTCATCCCATCCCATCCCATGGCGCCCCATGATCTGTCGCTGTGTCTCCCTCCAGCCAAACAGGGGCGGAACGGACGGCGCCGGGGGCTCAGTCTCTCGGAGGCTGACGGTCATGGTGGACGTTGGGTCTAGGCCTCGGCGGCAAAGGTGAAAACAGCCGTCCTTGGCCACGCTCCTCAGGCAGGTTCCTCCATGACCTGACATGCATGATGGGTCTGTGTTTGCATGCCTGCGCCCCTGCCCTCCTCGCTCCGGCAACCCCAGATCGCCAGGCCTGCCATCTCTTTCAGGGCACATCCATCTCTCTTTGTGGCCCAGTCTGGTGTCCTTTCCATCTGTCCCTGATTCCCTCTGGCTTGAAATGGGCAGAGCTCTTCCTAATGGCTAGTGCGGGGCTGGCATGAATATTTTGGGGCCCATGTTGGAGAGGAGCCATTCAGGCTCCTAAACTCTTGACATGTAGTTGGATCGATGGATCGTTGGATAGATGGATAGACATTTGTTTATTGGATTCAGTGGATGGATGGATGAATAAAGATCTATAGATAGATTTGATGGATGCATGGTTGTATAGATGAGTGGATGGACACCTTTAGGTAGGATTCAGTGGTTGGTTGGATGAATGAATGGATGGATGGATGGACATCTGTGGTTGGGATTCAATGGATGGATGGATAGATGAATAAATATCTATAGATTTGATGGATGCATGGTTGGTTGGATAGATGGGTGGATGGACACCTTTAGATAGGATTCAGTGGATGGATGGATGGATAGATGGACATCTGTGGTTTGGATTCAATGGATGGCTGAATGGATAGATGTCTATAAGATTTGATAGCTGGATGGTTGGATAGATAGATGGATGGATTCATTAGATGGATAGATAGATGGATGGATAGATGGATGGACATCTAGAGATAAATGGATGGTTGGAAGAAGATCTATAGATAGGATTCAGTGGATGGTTGGATGGATAAGTGAATGGACCTCTAGAGATAAATGGATGGACATTGTAGATACATGGATGGTTGGATGGAGACCTGTGAATAGATTCAGTGGATGGATGAATGGATGGATGGATGGATGGACATCTGTGGTTGGGATTCGATGGATGGATGGATGAATAAAGATCTATAGATGGATGCATAGTTGGATAGATGGGTGGATGGACACCTTTAGATAGGATTCAATGGATGGATGGATGGATGGATAGATGGACATTTGTGGTTGGGATTCAATGGATGGCTGAATGGATAGAGATCTATAGATAGATATGATAGCTGGATGGTTGGTTGGATAGATGGATGGATTCTTTAGATGGATAGATGGATGGATAGATAGATGAACATCTAGAGATAAATGGATGGTTGGAGGAAGATCTGTAGATAGGATTCAGTGAATGGTTGGATGGATAGGTGAATGGACTTCTAGAGATAACCCACTGGGTTGCTTTTAATTACTCTGATTTTATCTGCTTGGATTTTAATGTATTTGTCTATTATTTTATTTTGTGTATTGTTGGAATGTTTTAAGTTATGTTAAATATGTTGTTGTTGTTCGGGCTTGTCCTTGTTGTGAGCCGCCCCAAGTCCCTTCGGGGAGATGGGGCGGGATATAAAAATAAAGTTTATTATTATTTATATAATGTATGGACATTATAGATACCTGGATGGTTGGATGGAGACCTATGAATAGATTCAGTGGATGGAAAAATGGATAGATAAAAATGTGCAAGCCTTTGTTGTTGTTGGACCTCCAGTCCTCAGCATTACTCACTGGGAGCTGCCTGGTGTTACGATCTGTAAGGAGAGCCTCATGATTCCTATATGTTCATCCAAGGCCTGCCATACAGAGGGGAGCTGCATGGAAGTCCTCCGCATTTGTATCAAATCAGTTGTTATCAGCAGAACGTGACCACGGGCTCTGCCTTCTCCTTCCCTTTGCAGATGACTCAGCAGCCCCTGACCAGACCCCGGCCACCGCTGCTTCCTCCTCGTCCTCCAGCCGCCTTTCAGGAGCGGACGACCCCTCTGTCCATGTTTCCAAATCCACCAGCAAGGCCGTGGCTGAAGGGGAGTCAACAACAACGCACCTCTCTCCCTGCCTAACCCCGGCCCCACAGCCCTCCATCTCCCTGCTTTCTACAGAGGCCCTGAGCGTGGAGTCCCTCACTCTGGTGCCCCCCATTGCTCCAGGCAGCATCTTGGCCGTCAGCACCCTGCTCCAGGCCGCTGACTCGGAGGCCGACCTCGGACCAGAGACCCCCGGTGACGGGGCCTTGAGCGACATGGCATCCGTGGCCAGCGAAGAGCCGTGACCCCTGCCACGTTCACCGTGGGGAACCCGCATCAACACCGCACCACCCCGTCACCATCCTAAAAACAATAAACCCGCCGCCATTTTTAAAACCACAAGCAGTTCAAACTAGAGCACTGATACGGCCTGGGAACCATGAAAGGGATTATTCGATTAGCTGGCAGATGCAGGTATTCCTTCCTGTCCTTTTTCTTTCAAAAGGATCAAAACTCGGAATTTGGACACTGATACGGCAGGGAATTCATTGAATTGGGGAATCATTAGAATTATTCCGTCATCGTGGCTGTGGGATGCAGGGATTCCTTCCTTTCTTGGCTATTCTTTTGGTGTTTTAAAAGGACCCTTTGCATCATAGGAACCAGCAAGAGGCATCTCAACTGGTTTTGCAGTCCCTCTCTTGTCACTTTGTGTTGCAAACATGATGCCAGCAGATCTTGGGACGCTTTCCATTCTTGGCCCCTATCCTTGTTTCAAAAAGATCATTCGCAAATCAAACTCATAATTCAGACACTGATATGGTAGGGAATGAATTGAAAAGATGATTCCGTTATCGTGGCTGGTGAAATGTGGGGATTCCTTCCTTTCCTCGCTGCTCTTTTAGTGTTTTAAACTGATCCTTTGCATTGTATGAACCAGCAACGAGGAACCCATCCTTTTGCATCCCTCGCTTTCCACTTTGGAGCCAGTGGATTGTGAGATCACTTCCTTTCCCAGCTCTTTTTGCAACGGAGAAAAAAAATACCTGACCATTTTTTTTTAGTTCCTTGCTTTTGACTTCACCTGGAAGACGTAGCAGTTTGGGTGGGTTCCCTCTTTTCCGAAATTCCGAATCTTTGTCTTGCTGACTTCACTGGATCGCTTGCCCTTTAGAGACCTATAAACTGTAATATTCTTTCAGTGTTAATGATTTTAATTTATAATGTCGTCCGCACGTCCGTCTCGGGTTTGCAAAGACACACGCAGCATCTTGGGGTGTTTTTCTTTTGGGGGGGGTCATTCTTCAAGGGCTTCTTTGGACGAAACACAGAGCGGCCGGGTTTTGTGTAAAGCATTTCAGAAGAATGTAAAAATATTTTAGCAAACTGGCGTTCGCACTTCATTGGGTGGTGTTTTGTCGTTTTTTGGGGGGGGGGGGTGACCATTTATTTATTTGCAACATTTATATCTCACTCCGAAGGGGACTCAGGGTGGCTTCCAAGTTATATAAACAGTAGAGTCTCACTTATCCAACATTCTGGATTATCCAACGAATTTTTGTAGTCAATGTTTTCAATACATAGTGATATCTGGGTGCTAAATTCGTAAATACAGTACAGTAGAGTCTCACTTATCCAAGCTAAACGGGCCGGCAGAGGCTTGGATAAGCGAATATCTTGGATAATAAGGAGGGATTAAACATCAAATTAGGTTATGATTTTACAAATTAAGCACCAAAACTTCATGTTATACAACAAATTTGACAGAAAACGTAGTTCAATACGCAGTAATGTTATGTTGTAATTACTGTATTTACGAATTTAGCACCAAAATATCATGATATATTGAAAACATTGACTACAAAAATGGCTTGGATTATCCAGAGGCTTAGATAAGCGAGGCTTGGATAAGTGAGACTCTACTGTAATTACTACATAGCATTACTGTGTATTGAACTACTTTTTCTGTCAGATTTGTTGTATGACATGATGCTTTGGTGCTTAATTTGTAAAATCATAACCTAATTTGATGTTTAATAGGCTTTTTCTTAATCTCTCCTTATTATCCAACATATTCGCTTTTCCAACGTTCTGCCGGCCCATTTACGTTGGATAAACGAGACTCTACTGGACATACAATATATTATATCATTAGCATAGCACAAAATAAGCATTATATATTATTATATTGTACTATAACACTATACTGTAATATTGTTCGTAATATTACATGTAACATATAATATACAATTATAATAGTGTATTATTATTATCATATTGTATTACATTATAATATTATCAATATTATATGTATATACAGTAGAGTCTCACTTATCCAACATAAACGGGCCGGCAAAATGTTGGATAAGCAAATACGTTGGATAATAAGGAGGGATTAAGGAAAAGCCTATTAAACATCAAATTAGGTTATGATTTTACAAATTAAGCACCAAAACATCATGTTATACAACAAATTTGACAGAAAAAGTAGTTCATTACACATTAATGCTATGTAGTAATTACAGTAGAGTCTCACTTATCCAACCTTCTGGATCATCCAACGCATTTTTGTAGTCAATGTTTTCAAAACATCATGATATTTTGGTGCTAAATTCGTAAATATAGTAATTACTACATAGCATTACTGCGTTTTGAACTACTTTTTCTGTCAAATTTGTATAACATGATGTCTTGGTGCTTAATTTGTAATATCATAGCCTAATTTGATGTTTAATAGGCTTTTCCTTAATCCCTCCTTATTATCCAACATATTCACTTATCCAACGTTCTGCCGGCCCGTTTATGTTGGATAAGTGAGACTCTACTGTACTGTATTTACGAATTTAGCACCAAAATATCACAATGCATTGAAAACATTGACTCCAAAAATGCGTTGGATAATCCAGAACGTTGAATAAGTGAGTGTTGGATAAGTGAGATTCTACTGTACAATATATTATTAGTATAGCATAATATTCGTATTATATATTATTATATTGACACAGGAGACATGGTGAAATGATTTCTTCCTGGCTCCCCATATAGGAAAAATGAAATGAATTTTGCCATAATGGAGGCTTGACTTAGAAATGTCTTTAGATCAGGTGAGAAAAATGGAAGGCACCATCCAATCCCTCCCGTCAGATGGCCATCTGGCCTCTGATAAGAGAAGGAAACAGTGGGCCCTTTATTGAACCCATGAGCCTAGGTTGTTTTTCTCTTCTTTCATCAATTCAAAAAAAAAGGGAGAAAATGGAAGGCACCATTCAATCCTTCCAGACAGATGGCCATTTGTTAAAAATTCTTAGAGAAAGAGACCATCAAGGAAATAGTTTGCCCTTTATTGAATAAACCCACCTGGAGTCCAGTCCAGATCATTTAACTCTTAATTAATTTAAAAAAATTTTTTTACTCCCAATGGGAAGGCACTCTATTACAGGCCAATTATCTTCTTTCCAAAGCCTCGCTCGTTCATCAAGTCCCATGATTTTTAATTATCGCATCATAATTTTATGAGCTGCTTCCCTATCGATTTTCAAACCCAGTGCTATTTCCAGCCTGAAGGTCGGCTGCAAAGGAAAAAAAATTACTGCCTTCAGGGTTTATAAAAATGGATCTTCGAATCCTAAATCCAAGAGACGATGTACTCTTTGCTAGAAGTCCCAAATCGAAGTCTCAAAAATATGTCAGAATGGACCAGGATAAGGAATCAAAGCAAAATAAAGGCCTTTTTAATGTAAGGAAATGGATAGCTGATAGGAGAACATTGAGAACAAAGGGAAAAATATTCTATAGAAATATAGAAATAATATAATTATATTAATATATATAAAAGGGTAATGAAATTTCGGCCTAGGACAAAACAACAAAACTACACATCCCAGAAACACTAAACTTGGCAGCACAACCCCTCATCCATGCCTCTATGTTCATACAACAAAAAGAAAAGAAAAATAAAGTCCTAATTAGAGGGAGAAGAATAATTATTTTTATCCAATTGCTGCCAGTTAGAAGGCTAAGCTCCGCCCACTTGGTCTCCTAGCAACCCACTCAGCCCAGGGGATAGGCAGAGTTAGGCCTCACTTAGGCCTCTTCCACACTGCCTATAAAATACAGATTATCTGATTTGAACTGGATTATATGGCAGTGTAGACTAAAGGCCCTTCCACACAGCTATATTACCCATTTATAATGGACTAAATGTCAGGAGAAAACCTTTACCCTTTACCTTAACTACCACCAATTCCTCAATACTTTATTTCCCATACCACCAGACTTTGCCACAGCAACGCGTGGCCGGGCACAGCTAGTATTAATATAAAATGTTATATAATGTTTCCTGTATAATATCTCCCTAAATAATATAAGGAGATGTTAGATTATATGGCGAGATAAATGTATATTAAAAGGGGAACAAATGGGGAATATTGAGATTATAAGAACTGGGTTTGAGTCCAAATGTTCATTATTACTCATAGGTTTATATTATACAATGTTTCCTGTATAATATCTCCCTAAATAATATAGGGAGATATTTGATTATATGGCGAGATAAATGTATATTAAAAGGGGAACAAATGGGGAATATCGGGATTATAAGAACTGGGTTTGAGTCCAAATGTTCACTATTACTCATAGGTTTATATTATTATTTTATTGTATGACACAGCAAACAAGATAGATATGCTCGATTTCGTATCACAAAATCACAAGTCGAACACTTCCCAAGCGTTTAGGACTGTGTGATGTATTTTCGGATGATGCTGCAGATCCCAGTAGGGTGGCCTTTTGCAGTTGGCAGATCGTGATTTTGTCAATGTCTATTGTTTCCAAATGTCGGCTGAGATCTTTTGGCATGGCACCCAATGTGCCCATCACCACCGGGACCAAATACTACTCATGGGTTTATATTATTATTATTATTTTATTATGACACAGCAAACAAGATAGATATGCTGGATTTCATATCACAAAATCACAAGTCGAACACTTCCCAAGTGTCTAGGACTGTGTGATGTATTTTCGGATGATGCGTGCAGATCCCAGTAAGGTGGCCTTTAGCAGTTGGCAGATCGTGATTTTGTCAATGTCTATTGTTTCCAAATGCCGGCTGAGATCTTTTGGCACGGCACCCAGTGTGCCCATCACCACTGGGACCACCTGCACTGGTTTCTGCCAGAGTCTTTGAAGTTCAATCTTGAGGTCCTGATAGCGGCTGAGTTTTTCCTGTTGTTTTTCTTCAATGCGACTGTCACCTGGGATGGCGACATTATTATTATTATTATTATTATTATTATTATTATTATTATTATTACTTATTATTATTATTATGGGTTAAACGCTTGTGCCGGCAGGACTGCTAACCGAAAGGTCAGCAGTTCGAATCCAGGGAGCGGGGTAAGCTTCCATCTGTCAGCTCTAGCTTTCCGTGTGGGGACATGAGAGAAGCCTCTCATGGGATGGTAAAACATCAAAACATTTGGGCGTTCCCTGGGCAACGTCCTTGCAGACAGCCAATTCTCTCACACCAGAAGCAACTTGCAGTTTCTCAAGTTGCTCCTGACACAAAAAATAATATTATCTCACAGAGGAGACTTAATCCTAAATACAGTAGAGTCTCACTTATCCAACTCTCGCTTATCCAATGTTCTGGATTATCCAACGCATTTTTGTAGTCAATGTTTTCAATATATCGTGATATTTTGGTGCTAAATTCGTAAATACAGTAATTACTACATAGCATTACTGTGTATTGAACTACTTTTTCTGTCAAATTTGTTGTATAACATGATGTTTTGGTGCTTAATTTGTAAAATCATAACCTAATTTAATGTTTAATAGGCTTTTCCTTAATCCCTCCTTATTATCCAATATATTCGCTTATCCAACGTTCTGCCGGCCCATTTATGTTGGATAAGCGAGACTCTACTGTAGATTTATAGTTGAATAGAGATATATGATATTTTGCTAAATGGCTTGGCTTGAGTTAAGGGAGATGCATTTCAAAATATTTTTAAAATCTATTTTAATTATTTTAAAGCAGGTTGAAGCAGCGGCTCTTTGATGTTGTCCGGATAGTCCTTCGTCCACGAAAAGGTCAGAAAGCCCCATTTGTGTTCGCAATGTCCAGTCGGTTAGTTTAGACTTGGGTTTACCTTTATCATCAACATAAGAAATAAATCCAGATTGGTGATTTTTTATAAGCATCCTAAAATACATCCCGCTTTAAGGACTAGCCACATTATGCACTGTAAGCTGATGCCGAATGGAAACTTCCCTTGTGTAACTTTAAAGCATCACCGAAGCCTTTTCATTCGGTGCCAGAGTCTTGAGTTCGGGGCCTTGCACTTTCTATATTAGGATGATCTAAAGGAAGCCAGGTTTTTGGTCAAATGCAAATGAAAGAACGGCTTCGGTGCTTCTTTCCAATTGCCCTGAAACGAAACCGCAGCCTTGTCCTCCGAACCAACGAGCCTTTCGCTTGCAAAGAAATAACGTGATTTCCCCGCTATAATCAATGGCCCATAAAGCAATCTCAGGAAGGGACTTTTCTTTTTAAAAGCCTGGGGACAAAGTTCAATAGACATAATGGTGACCTTGAAAGAAGGCCAAGCCGGATATTGGAAAAACAGGATCGGAAAAGCTGAAGAGCCATTGTGCTGCTGAAGCTTAGGCTCTTGGAAGCAGGGGAGCCGGGTTCGAATCCCCATCCAAACCCATCCAAACCTTTGGGCAGCCATAGTATAGGTTCTCTAGAAATAAAGGGAAAAAATATGGCTTAGGGTACATCTCCACTGTGAAATGAATGAATGCAGTGTGTCCTCAATGTGATAGCATCCTGGGAGTTGTACTTCGAGGCCGTCTTTCGCCAAACTACAAATCCCAGGCCTGCATAGCATTGAGCCAATGCGTTGGAAGCAGGTCTGAATTGCATCCGTTCTACTGTGTGGGTGCACCTTAGAGAAGTCTTTGGACCTTTGGGAACTACAAATCCCAGGGTCGCATAGCGTTGAGCCATCACATTTAAAGTGCTTCTGAATTGGAAGGCTGCAGACCTTGGCAAACTACAACTCCCATTATTCCATAGCATTGGGTCATGGAAGTTCAAGCAGCACCAGGCTGCATTCATTCTATGGGCCGGAAGATGCATCTGAGAGAAATCCACAGACCTTAGGAAACTACAAATTCCAGGATTGCATAGCATTGAACCATGGCAGTTAACATACATTCATTCAACAGTTAGAGAAGGCTGTAGACCTTGAGAAACTGCAGATCCCAGGACTGTACAACATAAAGCCAGGGAATGTCTTGCTTGAACTGCCATGGCTCCACGCTAAGTAATCCAATGCAAATATATGACTTTTGCAACCCCAGATCTGTTGCATTGTTGAAAGCAAGGGTGTGACTGCACTGGAGAATTAGTGCAGTTTAATCCTGCTTGAACTACTATGGGATATATCTTGCATTGTTTGGAGCACCAGCCCTCTGGCAGAGAAGGCCCAAGACTTCATAAAACCCCAAAGAGAATGTTCATGGGGATTATATTATTATTTTATTTTATGATACAGCAAACAAGATGTATATGCTGGATTTCGTATCACAAAATCACAAGTCGAACACTTCCCAAGTGTCTAGGACTGTGTGATATATTTTTGGATGATGCGTGCAGATCCCAGCAAGGTGGCCTTTTGCAGTTGACAGATCGTAATTTTGTCAATGTCTATTGTTTCCAAATGCCAGCTGAGATATTTTCGCACGGCACCCAATGTGCCAATCACCACCAGGACCACCTGCCCTGGTTTCTGCCAGAGTCTTTGAAGTTCAATCTTGAGGTCCTGAGTTATTCCTGTTGTTTTTCGTCAATGCGACTGTCACCTGGGATGGCGACATCAATGATCCAAACTTTTTTCTTTTCCACAACTTGATGTCTGGTGTGTTGTGTTCCAGAACTTTGTCAGTCTGGATTCGGAAGTCCCACAGTATCTTTGCGTGCTCATTCTCCAATACTTTTGCAGGTTTGTGATCCCACCAGTTCTTTCCTGCTGGGAGGTGGTACTTGAGGCATAAGTTCCAATGAATCATTTGGGCCACATAGTTGTGCCTCTGTTTGTAGTCTGTCTGTGCAGTTTTCTTACAGCAGCTGAGGACATGATCCATGGTTTCGTCGGCTTCCTTGCACAGTCTGCATTTTGGGTCATCAGCTGATTTTTCGATCTTGGCCTGAATGGCCTTTGTCCTGATGTCTTGCTCCTGGGCTGCAAGGATCAGGCCTTCTGTCTCCTTCTTCAGGGTCCCATTCGTGAGCCAGAGCCAGGTCTTCTCCTTGTCAGCTTTTCCTTCAATTTTGTCAAGGAACTTTCCATGCAATGTTTTGTGGTGCCAGCTGTCAGCTCTAGTTTGTAGTGCGGTTTTCTTGTACTGGTGTTTTGTCTGCTGTGCTTTGAGGAGTTTCTGATTTTTGACTTCAATCAAAGCAGGTTCTTCACTTTGCTTTCCATATTCTGCCAGGGCATGTTCTTCTTCTGTGACTGCTTGTTTGACTTGTAAGAGTCCTCTGCCCCCTGATCTTCTAGGCAGATAGAGCCGGTCAATTATTATTATTATTTTGGGCATTCTTCCTGACAGCTGCCTTTGGGACGTAATGGAGACCAATTAGGCTCTCAATTAGGAAGAAAGGCATTCATCATCCAGCAATGGCAGCAGTACTCTTTTTCTGCCTGTAAAATGATGGGAGTTGCAGTCCGTGGGCATCTGGAAAAGCCTAAACGCAGGCCTTTCGCCCTCGTTTCATCAGTGCCCATTTGGGGCTTAGTTGCCAACCTTTTCTATTTCCTTTTCACCCGAAATCTTTCATCAGGCCGGAATGCCTCTGGCTTTTTCCAGAGAAAAGCCTTTGTTTGCTTTTGGCAGGCAGGAAGCCAAAAGCACACTCAGGGCCAGGCATTCAGGCCAAGGGGGATCCGCATGGTAGAACGAATGCAGTTCAGCATCACTTTAACTATCACCATTCCCTTCCTCTCCGTAAAAGCCGTTTTTAATCCCAAATTGGCATAAAACAGAGTGAAATATGAGAAATAAAAACACACAGAAAGAGAGTCTATGGAAGCAGAGGCTCTGGAGGGAAAAGGGCAGGATGGGATCTGGCTCTGGATGGAATAAACAAGCTCCTTTTCTAGGAAATTCATCTGATCCCAATGTCCCAGCTGTTCCAGAACTGTTGTTTCCCCAGTTTCCACTTAAAAGCCTTCAAAGATGGAGCTTTCACTGGATTCCAAGGCAGAGAGTTCCACTGTTAAACATCTCTTCTTCTTACTGTCAAGAAGTTCTTTCTAATGTTCAATGGAATCTCCTTTCGTGCCATTTGAACCCTTGGCTCCATTGAGTCTCCACCATGACTTCCCAGGCGTTTGTTAAACTATAACTCCCAAGAGCTTGCCAAACTATAACTCACAAGAATTTACAAAACTATAACTCCCCAAAGCTTGCAAAACTTTCGCTCCCAAGATCTTGCCAAACTATAACTCCCAAGGGCTTGCTAAACTATAACTCCCAAGACATGCCAAACTATAACTCCCAAGAATTTACAAAACTATAACTCCACAAGCTTGTCATGCTATATCTCTCAGGAGCTTGCCAAACTGTAACTCCCACAAGCTTGCAAAACTCCCAAGAGATTGCTAAACTATAACTCCTAAAGGCTTGCCAAACTAATTCCGAAAAGCTTGCAAAACTGTAATTACCAAGAGCTTGCCAAACTATAACTCGCAAGAATTTACAAAACTATAACTCCCCAAAGTTTGCAAAACTTTCGCTCCCAAGATCTTGCCAAACTATAACTCCCAAGAGCTTGTCAAACTATAACTTCCAAGGGCTTGCTAAACTATAATTCCCAAGAGTTTGCCAAACTGTGACTCCCATGAGCTTGCAAAACTGTGACTCCCAAGACATGCCAAACTATAACTCCCAAGAATTTACAAAACTATAAATCCCACAAGCTTGTCATGCTATATCTCTCAGGAGCTTGCCAAACTGCAACTCACACAAGCTTGCAAAACTCCCAAGAGATTGCTAAACTATAATTCCTAAAGGCTTGCCAAACTAATTCCGAAAAGCTTGTAAAACTGTAATTATCAAGAGCTTGCCAAACTATAACTTGCAAGAATTTACAAAACTATAACTCCCTAAAGCTTGCAAAACTTTAACTCTCAAGATCTTGCCAAACTATAACTCCAAAGGAGTTGTCAAACTATAACTTCCAGGGCTTGCTAAACTATAAATCCCAAGAGTTTGCCAAACTGTGGCTCCCATGAGCTTGCAGAACTATAACTCCCAAGACATGCCAAACTATAACTCCCAAGAGCTTGCAAAACCAACCCCCACAAGCTTGTCATGCTATATCTCTCAGGAGCTTGCCAAACTGTAACTCCTACAAGCTTGCAAAACTCCCAAGAGATTGCCAAACTATAACTCCTAAAGGCTTGCCAAACTAATTCCGAAAAGCTTGCAAAACTGTAATTACCAAGAGCTTGCCAAACTATAACTCGCAAGAATTTACAAAACTATAACTCCCAAAGCTTGCAAAACTTTTAACTCTCAAGATCTTGCCAAACTATAACTCACAAGAATTTACAAAACTATAACTCCCCAAAGCTTGCAAAACTTTAACTCTCAAGGTCTTGCCAAACTATAACTCCCAAGGGCTTGTCAAACTATAACTTCCAAGGCTTGCTAAACTATAAATCCCAAGAGTTTGCCAAACTATGGCTCCCATGAGCTTGCTAAACTATAACTCCCAAGAATTTACAAAACTATAACTCCCACAAGCTTGTCACGTTATATCTCTCAGGAGCTTGCCAAACTAACTCCCACAAGCTTGCAAAACTCCCAAGAGCTTGCCAAACTATAACTCCTAAAGACTTGCCAAACTAACTCCGAAAAGCTTGCAAAACTGTAATTCCCAAGGGCTTGCTAAACTATAACTCCTAGGACCCCGCCGCCTTGCACCTTGGCCATTCAAGTGGTGCCAAATGACATTCATTCCACAGCGGAGATGCCACCTGGAAACCGTTGCTTGAATCCAGATCTTTCCAGACGAGTTCTTGGAACCTGATTCCTCCCTTTGTTTACCCTTCCTCTTCTTTTTTTTATATATATATCTTTTTCCAGGAAAAGCCTGTTTGCAGAAGCGAAGCCTCCCCTCCTCCTGGCAGCCTTCCCCTATTTGCTGAAAGAGGCTTTCTTTCGAAGCAACCCAAACCCAACCGGCGCCAGAGGAAATAGCTCTTGGAAAGCGGAGACCCGGATGATTCAGAGGCCAGAGGCTTGAGCCAAGCTTTGGAAGCTCAGAAAGGAAAGCTTCGAGGGGAACCAGCAGCAAAAGGTTGGCTCCCCTTTCTCCTTGGGGCGATTTCGAGATACGACAGTTGCACATCTGTACAAAACCATGCTTCTTTGATATCCAAACACGAAACCCATCCCTGTTTGCTAAGCACCTTACACAGAGAGCCGGAAGGTCCTTTTAGATTCCATATTTGACATGATTTTGTGCACAAAGGTTAAGTCGGAGCATAAGAAAACAAAGGTGGCACTCTCTTGGAGTTCCTTGGAGCGTTTCAGATTCAAGCTGAATAGTAATAATACACTATTATAATTGTATATTTATGTTACATGTGATATTACTAATAATATTGCAATATAGTGGTATAGTACAATATCTATATATATAAAACGGTAATGAAATTTCGGCTTAGGACAAAACAACAAAACTACACATCCCAGAAACACTAAACTTGGCAGCACAACCCCTCATCCATGCCTCTACGTTCATACAACAAAAAGAAAAATAAAGTCCTAATTAGAGGGAGAGGAATAATTGTTTTTATCCAATTGCTGCCAGTTAGAAGGCTAAGCTCCGCCCACTTGGTCTCCTAGCAACTCACTCAACCCAGGGGACAGGCACAGTTAGGCCTCACTTAGGCCTCTTCCACACTGCCTATAAAATACAGATTATCTGATTTTAACTAGATTATATGGCAGTGTAGACTCAAGGCCCTTCCACACAGCTATATAACCCATTTATAATGGACTTAATGTAAGGTAAAACCTTTACCCTTTACCTTAACTACCACCAATTCCTCAATACTTTTCTTTCCCATACCATCATACTTCGCCACAGCAACGCGTGGCTGGGCACAGCTAGTAGTAATATATAATGCTTATACTGTGTTATGCTAATAATATACAAGTAATATATTGTATGTACATATAACTTATAAGATGCCCTGATATAAATGTCAATAATAATAATAATAATAATAATAATAATAATAATAATAATAATAATAATAATAATAATACAGTAGAGTCTCACTTATCCAAGCCTTGCTTCTGGATAATCCAAGCCATTTTTGTAGTCAATGTTTTCAATATATCATGACATTTTGGTGCTAAATTCGTAAATACAGTAATTACAACATAACATTACTGCATATTGAACTACTTTTTCTGTCAAATTTGTTGTATAACATGAAGTTTTGGCGCTTAATTTGTAAAATCATAATATAATTTGATGTTTAATAGGCTTTTCCTTAATCCCTCCGTATTATCCAAGATAATCGCTTATGCAAGCGTCTGCCGGCCGGTTTAGCTTGGATAAGTGAGACTCTACTGTAATAATAATAATATCTCAGCCAGCATTTGGAAACAATAGACATTGACAAAATCACGATCTGCCAACTGCAAAAGGCCACCCTATTGAGATCTGCGCGCATCATCCGAAAATACACCACATAGTCCTAGACACTTGGGAAGTGTTCGACTTGTGATTTTGTGAAACGAAATCCATCATATCTATCTTGTTTGCTGTGTCATAATAATAATAATAATAATAATAATAATAATAATAATAATAATAATAATAATAATAATAATAATAATATCTGCCTAGAAGATCTGGTGGCAGAGGACTCTTACAAATAAAACAAGTAGTAAAAGAAGAAGAACATGCCCTGGCAGAATATGTAAAGCAAAGTGAAGAACCTGCTTTGATTGAAGTCAAAAATCAGAAATTCCTCAAAGCACAGCAGACAAAAAACCAGTACAAGAAAACCACACTACAAACTAGAGCTGGCAGCTGGCACAACAAAACATTGCATGGAAAGTTCCTTGAAAAAAATGAAGGAAAAGCTGATAAGGAGAAGACCTGGCTCTGGCTCACGAATGGGACCCTGAAGAAGGAGACAGAAGGCCGGATCCTTGCAGCCCAGGAGCAAGACATCAGGACAAAGGCCATTCAGGCCAAGATTGAAAAATCAGCTGATGACCCAAAATGCAGACTGTGCAAGGAAACCGATGAAACCATGGATCATCTCCTCAGCTGCTGTAAGAAAATTGCACAGACAGACTACAAACAGAGGCACAACCATGCAGCCCAAATTATTCATTGAAACTTATGCCTCAAGTACCACCTCCCAGCAGCAAAGACCTGGTGGGATCACAAACCTGCAAAAGTATTGGAAAATGAACATGCAAAGATTCTGTGGGACTTCCGAATCCAGACTGACAAAGTTCTGGAACACAACACACCAGACATC